>NC_092155.1:45361166-45438666 GCF_045791955.1 Oncorhynchus clarkii lewisi
CAGTGAAACCCAGGCTACCTAAATATGGTTCCCAATCAGAGACAATGACGAACACCTGCCTCTGACTGAGAACCATATCAGGCTGAACATAGAACTGGACAAACTAGACATGTAACATAGAATGCCCACTCAGATCACACCCTGACCAACCAAAACATAGAAAATACAAAGTAAACTATGGTCAGGGCGTGACACTCAGTGTATGTGGCGGTAATGAAGGGAACACTTATTAGTCTACTTCTTTGACTAGCACTAATTTATTGAACAGAAAAATATTGAAAGGACAAAGTAGTACTAGTAGTAGTAGTAGTAGACATTCCATTGGTTTGGGGGGAGTAACCGCTCATTTAACCCCCTAATATGTTGTTGAACGGTCTGTCATGAGTAGAGGTCGACCGATTAATCGGAATGGCCGATTAATTAGGGCCGATTTCAAGTTTTCATAACAATTGGAAATCGGTATTTTTGGACGCCGATCTCTTTTTTTTTTTTTTTTAAGTACACCTTTATTTAACTAGGCAAGTCAGTTATGAACACATTCTTATTTTCAATGACGGCCTAGGAACAGTGGGTTAACTGCCTTGTTCAGGGGCAGAACGACAGATTTTCACCTTGTCAGCTCTGGGATTCAATCTTGCAACCTTACTGTTAACTAGTCCAACGCTCTAACCACCTGCCTCTCATTGCATTCCACGAGCAGCCTGCCTGTTACGTGAATGCAGTAAGAAGCCAAGGTAAGCTGCTAGCTAGCATTAAACTTATCTTATAAAAAACAATCAATCAATCAATCATAATCACTAGTTAACTACACATGGTTGATGATATTACTAGTTTATCTAGCGTGTCCTGCGTTGCATATAATCGATGCAACGTTGGGGGATGATTTAACAAAACCGCATTTGCGAAAAAAGCACAATCGTTGCTCGACTGTACCTAACCATAAACACCAATGCCTTTCTTAAAATCAATACGCAGAAGTATATATTTTTAAACCTGCATATTTAGCTTAAAGAAATTCAGGTTAGCAAGCAATATTAACCAGGTGAAATTGTGTCACTTCTCTTGCGTTCATTGCACGCAGAGTCAGGGTATATGCAACAGTTTGGGCAGCCTGGCTCATTGCGAACTAATTTGCCAGAATTTTACGTAATTATGACAGAACATTGAAGGTTGTACAATGTAACAAGAATATTTTGACTTAGGGATGCCACCCGTTAGATAAAATACCGAACGGTTCCGTATTTCACTGAAATAATAAACGTTTTGTTTTTGAAATGATAGTTTCCGGATTCAACCATATTAATGAACAAAGGCTCGTATGAGCAAGGAACTCAAACATTAGCTTTATTACATGGCACATATTGCACTTTTACTTCTCCAACACTTTGTTTTTGCATTATTTAAACCAAATTGAACATGTTTCATTATTTATTTGAGGCTAAATGGATTTTTATTGATGTATTATATTAAGTTAAAATAAGTGTTCATTCAGTATTGTTGTAATTGTCATTATTACAAATAAATAAATACAAATCGGCCGATTAATCGGTATCGGCTGTTTTTGGTCCTCCAATAATCGGTATCGCCGTTGAAGAAATCATAATCGGTCGACCTCTAGTCATGAGGGTTTAGCTGAGCTTATTCAAGAGGTGATTTGCATAGCATTAGTAAGACTGATGGCATAAAGGTCATTTCAATGTTAAAGGACCCATGAGCACCAACAAGTGAAGTTTAATAGGAGCGTGTCAAATTGGGTGTCAAATGAAAGCTAAGAGTATTTAGATTTTTTATTAAGGCATATAAACATTTTTTTTTTTTTTTTTTTTACCATTTAACATCCTACAAATTAGGAATAAGCAAAGGTTTTCTGGTCAAACAGATGGAAAAGGAATCTTAGAAAATATCTACCACAAAAAGTCTTAAAGGGTATTAGAAATGCATCAAAACACAGTAATGTTGAAGTCAAGACCCCTGCCAACTAAAATCAAAACTTCTATTTAGTTTGAGAAATGTTACTGCCTTCTTTCTGTAAGTTGAAGAAACATTGCTTGTGACTTAATTCCGTTAGCAAAAACCAACATAACTTTTAAGATATTTTCACATTTCTCCCTCTCATGAGGGAGGATAATGAAAGTTCACAGAAGTAACAAGTAAAGGTAGACCAATCAACTAGTTATTAGTGTTTTTACTGATATCAATTTTGTTTATTAATGATTAAGTGATTAAAAATCGATATTCCTTTAAAATTGACATCAGTAAAAACACTAACTAATTGATTGTTACTTCTGTGAACTTTCCTTATCCTCCCTCCTTCTCAGGAGGGAGAAATGTGAAAATATCTTAAAAGTTATGTGGGTTTTTGCTAACGGAATTAAATCACAAGACAATGTTTCTTAAACTTACAGAAGGCAGTAACATTTCTCAAACTAAATAGAAGTGTTGATATTAGTTCAATCCAATTTCCAGAAAAAAATCTGTAATGGAATTTGCTACAATGGGAAATTATAGCAGTCACAAACCACAGGTGGGTTCACAAGTTTGGGCAGCACAGCACAGTAGAGTAGAGTACAGTAAAGAAAAGTACAGTACAGTACAGTACAGCAAAGGAAAGTAGAGTTCAGTATAGTACAGTACACTAATGTACTATACTAAACTCTACTCTACTGAGCTGTACTTTCATGTCCAAACTTGTGAAACATCGACATCTATGATTGGTTCAGATTTGGTCTGGTCTGGACCAACCAACTTGTTTGGAGGCAGAGCTCATTAAAATAATAGCCAGTGTGAAGAATAATACCCAAATATGCAAAGGAGGATATTGCCTATTTATACCTTTGTGTACCTATTTAGGATACATCACCATGAAGAGAATGGTATGCATAATTATGGATATGAATTTCTGTGTAGTACAGATCAGGGACGCATAATGAAATTCTGTTACTGGCTATAAATCCACTTCACTTAGTATAGTTCAATAACCAAAACAGATTTTTTCAAAGTCAATGTGTCATGTCATAGCTGACACCCCATTCTTTCTGCAGACATTATTGAATCTTAATTCGGAGCAAATGCCAGTGCCCAGTATCTGTTGTAATAAAAAGGTGTCACATGTTTTAAATCATTGAATGCCAACACCTCTCTCTCTCTCCCCCTCTCTCAGCCTCTCCCAGCCTCTGTCTTCCAGCCTCTCTCTCTTGCCTCTCTCTCCCAGCCTCTCTCTCTTTCCCTCCTTCTCCCCTACTCCCAGCCTCTCGCTCCCCCACTCCCAGCCTCTCGCGCTCTCCCAGCCTCTCGTGCTCTCCCAGCCTCTTTCTCTCGTGCTCTCTCAGCCTCTTTCTCTCGTGCTCTCTCAGCCTCTTTCTCTCGTGCTCTCCCAGCCTCTTTCTCTTGTTCTCTCTCAGCCTCTTTCTCTCGTGCTCTCCCAGCCTCTTTCTCTCGTGCACTCTCAGCCTCTTTCTCTCGTGCTCTCCCAGCCTCTTTCTCTCATGCTCTCTCAGCCTCTGTCTCTCGTGCTCTCTCAGCCTCTTTCTCTCGTGCTCTCCCAGCCTCTTTCTCACGTGCTCTCTCAGCCTCTTTCTCTCGTGCTCTCCCAGCCTCTTTCTCTCGTGCTCTCCCAGCCTCTTTCTCTCGTGCTCTCCCAGCCTCTTTCTCTCATGTCTCGTGCTCTCCCAGCCTCTTTCTCTCGTGCTCTCCCAGCCTCTTTCTCTCGTGTCTCGTGCTCTCCCAGCTTCTTTCTCTCGTGCTCTCCCAGCCTCTTTCTCTTGTGCTCTACCAGCCACCCTCGCTTTCCCTCTCACTCTCTCCCAGCCTCTTTCTCTCGTGCTCCCAGTCTCTCTCTTTCCCTCTCTTTTCTCTCCCAGCCTCTCTCATCCCCTCTCTCTCCCTCTCTCTCAGCCCCTGTCTCTCTCAGCCCCTGTCTCTTCCAACTCCTGACTCTCACTCCATTCCCCCAAGGGTGTTTTGCATCTGCACAGTTCTTCCAGTGAGTGTTTCTGTAAAATGTTCAGTGAAAATTGTTAAAAGTAGTATTTGTGCATTGAGTTGAGTGGTGTGTTAAACTTTGAAATCAATGGTTTTTGTTTGGCATACATGTAAAGTGAAAAATTGGCATCTCCGCATTACCATGGAATTGCTCTATAACAAGTCTGTTATCCCTCCTTTCCATGTACCTTCTCTCTAAAGCCTGGGACATGTATGGGTAACAGCCAGAGGAAAGAGGGATATACATTCACTACTGGGTAAATCCATTTGAATTCAATCACTTTTTGACAGGACTCCTTTTGATTTGAGCGAAACCTTCCATACATATCTGCCCATTTCAGAAGTACTTAGAAAGTGACTTTCAGCTCTTGAATAAAAGGTGGGTGTCACGGTTTGGCTGATAAATGTACTAAAATGGGAATACAATTGAAATGGTTGGAGGTCCACACATTAGAGAATGTTGACCAGAATGGGGATATCCATTGTTTTAAAGTATACTGTCAATCCTCCATAGGAAACCTATTGAAATCATAGAAAGATAGATCAACTCAGCAAAAAAAGAAACGTCCTTTCACTGTCAACTGTGTTGATTTTCAGCAAACTTAACATGTGTAAATATTTGTATGAACATAAGATTCCACAACTGAAACATAAACTGCACAAGTTCCACAGACATGTGACTAACAGAAATTGAATAATGTGTCCCTGAACGAAGGGCGGGGGGTCAAAATCAAAAGTAACAATCAATATCTGGTGTGGCCACCAGCTGCATTAAGTACTGCAGTGCATCTCCTCCTCATGGACTGCACCAGATTTGCCAGTTCTTGCTGTGAGATGTTACCCCACTCTTCCACCAAGGCACCTGCAAGTTCCCGGACATTTCTGGGGGGAATGGCCCTAACCCTCACCCTCCGATCCAACAGGTCCCAGATGTGCTCAATGGGATTGAGATCCGGGCTCTGCGCTGGCCATGGCAGAACACTGACATTCTTGTCTTGCAGGAAATCACACACAGAACGAGCAGTATGGCTGGTGGCATTGTCATGCTGGAGGGTCATGTCAGGATGAGCCTGCAGGAAGGGTACCACATGAGGGAGGAGGATGTCTTCCCTGTAACACAAAGCATTGAGATTGCCTGCAATGACAACAAGCTCAGTACGATGATGCTGTCAAACACCGCTCCAGAGTACAGGCCTCAGTGTAACGCTCATTCCTTCGACGATAAACGCGAATCCAACCATCACCCCTGGTGAGACAACACCACGACTCATCAGTGAAGAGCACTTTTGCCAGTCCTGTCTGGTCCAGCGACGGTGGGTTTGTGCCCATAGGTGACTTTGTTATCGGTGATGTCTGGTGAGGACCTGCCTTACAACAGTCTACAAGCCCTCAGTCCAGCCTCTCTCAGCCTATTGCAGACAGTCTGAGCACTGATGGAGGGATTGTGCGTTGCTGATGTACCTCGGGCAGTTGTTGTTGCCATACTGTACCTGTCCCGCAGGTGTGCTGTTCAGATGTACCGATCCTGTGCTGGTGTTGTTACACATGGTCTGCCACTGCGAGGACGATCAGCTGTCCATTCTGTCTCCCTGTAGTGCTGTCTTAGGCGTCTCACAGTACGGACATTGCAATTTATTGCCCTGGCCACATCTGCAGTCCTGATGCCTCCTTGCAGCATGCCTAAGACACATTCAAGCAGATGAGCAGGGACCCTGGGCATCTTTCTTTTGGTGTTTTTCAGTCAGTAGAAAGGCCTCTTTAGTGTCCTAAGTTTTTATAACTGTGACCTTAATTGCCTACCGTCTGTAAGCTGTTAGTGTCTTAACGACCGTTTCATAGGTGCATGTTCATGAATTGTTTATGGTTCATTTAACAAGCATGGGAAACAGTGTTTAAACCCTTTACAATGAAGATCTGTGAAGTTATTTGGATTTTTACGAATTATCTTTGAAAGACAGGGTCCTGAAAAAGGTACGTTTCTTTTTTTTGCTGTGTTTATTAGAATAGACATGATGATTTAAGTTGACATTCGACGTGAGTGTATCAGCGGTCATTTTTGTGGTAGTATTTAGAAGTTTCAATTTCTATTTAATTTACATTTCAATCATGTACCAACACATTGCAGGGTTCTGAAGGGATAGGTCCATTCTATGAATTCGATTTCTATGATTGAAATGACACCCACCCTATAGTCAAGAGAATGTGGTGTCTCAAGCCATGGAATGCACAACACAAAAACCTCAGATTATGTTTAATAGAGTCTAAGCTACAACATATGCTTATGAATAAACAATTTAGTTTGCACGTTAAAGGTTTCAAAGGGACAATTTTTATTTAAAAAAAAAAATTAGTTTGACAACACTGTTTGTAAGCTTTTAAATTATATCAAACTCAACCATTTATCTTTTCCAGTGATGAAGAAATGGATGTCTCCTGGTATGGTGGGGTATGCAAAACGGGTCAATTTAGAGCACTTTTATCTACCGATCGATTCCCCATTGTTACGACCTCATTCTTGCTGAATTGGTCAGTGAACAAAGCAGTGTGAATGCCAGTGTCTTTCAGTCCTAGCCCAGACTAAGTGATTGGCACATGGCGAATAGAGTTATCGAAAGATAAGTCATTAACCTAATTAATTGCGCGGACAATGTCATCAGGGCATACCGCTTTCCAAACTTCTAATCCCATTTGAATGTGCTCTATATAGGGTTTCATCCCTTGTACAGATTTAACACTCTTCAAGTACCCAAATGAAATAACACAGCTACCAGATGCTTCTAGACAGAGCCAAAACAAACTATTACTTGAGTTTCAAAACAAGAAGCAGTGGAGGCTGCTTACGGGAGGACGGCTCATAATAATAGCTGGAACGGAGCAGATGGAATGGCATCAAATAAATGGAAACCACGTGTTTGATGTATTTGATACCATTCAACTATTTAACGATCCAGCAATTACCACGAGCCCATCCTCCCCAATTATGGTGCCACCAACCTCCTCTGATTAGGTACATTATATAGTTTACTTTCAGACATGTGTTTAGGTGACATTGGACTAATGGTGTACTCAATACCATTCAGTAATTCATAAGTCAAATGTCATGTCCTCAAATATTTCAATGAATCCTGAAGTTTGATCCATAGTGTGGGTGTGTGACAATTAATATTCAGGGAAAGTGAGGTATGATTAGTATCGAATTATCGATATTGGTGCGCAGCACTACTCTATGGCTAATAGATATGAAGATTACAGCTGATTACAGCTTGTAACCAACGTCTCTACTGACTCAAGTGTGAAATGACGAATATGTATCATTGGGCTCAAATGCTGCTTTATGTGGACAAGTCAGACTTATTTTTATTAACATAGAGGGTGGAAACGCTGTTTTATGTGGACAAGTCAGACTTCTTGTTATTAACATAGAGGGTGGAAACGCTGTTTTATGTGGACAAGTCAGACTTCTTATTACTAATATAGAGGGTGGAAAGTGAATGTCTTTTTCACCCTATAACAATCAGTTTTACACAATGATATTACAGTCATATTTCCCAGGATGCTGAAAGTGAGGCCAAACATTTATGTAACCTGTGCCATTAGGTAGACAGAGTTAAGTTTGTGTATGGAAATCAAATCAAATCAAATCAAATGTATTTATATAGCCCTTCGTACATCAGCTGATATCTCAAAGTGCTGTACAGAAACCCAGCCTAAAACCCCAAACAGCAAGCAATGCAGGTGTAAAAGCACAAATCAATGCACTTTTACCAAAATGACTTTTCCCCCACATTTTGTCAAATGGTCCAGTCGCTACACATTCAGCATGAGGACCTGTGATCTAGGTGAATGCTTTTCTCAAGCTGTTGTAAAAATCATATCAAATTAGCCCAGCATAGGTGACATTGTTGTATAGACCTTAGTACACTGGACGGACTGCCTGCTGTGGTGACACAATGGTTATTGATGATAATTACAGAGTAATAACTAATACAAGTCTCAGGTATTCTCAATGGCAACAGGTTATATACAGTAGCACAATTATCCTGACCATGTGTTGTTCATTGAGACAAAAGCCTGCACAAGCCTAAAGAAAAGTGGGTGGTGCAGTCACTGATGCACAGTATTTAAACCCATGTATTGACCATTGAGAGGCTTCGAAGCCACTTGTTGGTCATATTGGCACTCCCCAGTAGAAGCATTCCTCCAATGGAATGAATGGAATTCTACAGTATTTCAATTAAATGATTCAAGGACAAAATTGCATGTAATATAATTATTTTATTAGTAATCTCTAAAAAAATATATACTTTAATGAAAATGTTTTATATTTTTGGTATGTTTTATTTGTATGTTTAGCTTGCATAATATAATGTAAAAATATGCATTAAGTTGTCTGTAATAGAATACATGTGGCAAAAACCTAATGTAGATATGAATAAAATGCTAAATATGTTTTACAATGGTGGGGGAGTGCCAAGATGATGCACGATGGCTTCAACACAGCGCCCCCTATCAGTCATCTAGTGTAGGCCTATACATAAATCATTGGGGGGTACTAGAGAGGAGGGTTATCCTCTTAGGCAGATGGCTTCAACACAGCGCCCCCTATCAGTCATCTAGTGTAGGCCTATACATAAATCATTGGGGGGTACTAGAGAGGAGGGTTATCCTCTTAGGCAGATGGCTTCAACACAGCGCTCCCTATCAGTCATCTAGTGTAGGCCTATACATAAATCATTGGGGGTACTAGGGACAAGGGTTATCCTCTTAGGCCTTACAATAGAGGTCAAAGAACTGTCTGAGTGACTAATTGTGTTATGCTGAAGTGGTGTGAAGAAGTGATGAATGTAATTTCCAGGCTGGAAATGAGGCAAAATGCTCAATTTGACAGTCAAGCAAATACTGACCTAAGAGAGATGGGTAGGCTCGGGCCTAGTCCAAGATGACTAATCTTGGGAAACAATATAACTAATTTGTGTTTTTCAGGTCTACGCTACAGGATTGATAGATTGGAAATTCAAGTAACTGCAGGCCTCGACCTTGCTGCTCTAGAAATTGTCATATAGACCTCTGAGGTCTGACTGGTCTTAAAATGATAACAAGAGGACTGTGATGAATGATGTTGGCTGTATTATGGAACTATTAGCCTTTTTAAAAAGCAATGTAGGCCTACTGTAGGCTATGTAGCTATGTAGCAAGAAAATAACGCCACTCACCACCGTACGACATCCACCTTGAGTTAATAGCCACTGTAAGCAGGCCAGGTTACCAGTGGCAGCAGCGTCGTGTGCGGGGCTGGCGCCATTATTCGCCAAACTGTTGCCCGGTAAACCCGCTTCTTCCACGAGGAAACGTAGGCAAGTCAGTTTTCCAGCACGGGCGGCATGGTGGACAGGTGAGGCTCCGAGAAGGTCCTTTACGTCGCTGTTCAGTACTTTCTCCGCTAATTGCACTTTCAGAGTTTGTACATCCCCCTGCCTTGCGGCAAGCAGTGTCCTCTCCACCACCATAACTGCTGCTAGACAACTCCTCCGTATTTATAAACGCAGCATCTAGATGAGGTTTAACCTCTATTTAACTCCTGAACAATTTTCTTCGTAGATGACAATATAATTCCAGTCCTGTGATCATTACAGTAAGATAACAAATGTACGTCCACTATTTAGAAGCATATCTCGTTGAATTGACAGAGATCTGCATACATCATCTAAGTGAGAAAAAAAAGCCTATTTCTTTGGACAGGTAGGCGATGTCTTTCAATGAGCATGTATTTGGTCATTTTACTTATTAAAAACAAATGTTATTTTACATAATATCAACAGAATTATCAAATTACCAGTCATTTTAGTAATTGAGTTAATAAAGTAAACATAAACATAATTCATGCATACTGGTAACCTATAATTGCGCACGACGATAAAGTTCACCTGATGGCTTGTTCTCCTCTGCCTCAACACGCATAGCTCAAACACCTGTTACTGAGATATTCTTTGATCTTCATATTGACTTCTTTCTTCATAATTTCTCTGTTATGATAACGTTATCGGAGTTGTAGGACATTAAGAATATAATTCCGGCGGCTGTCTTGGATCCCGTATCCACAATTGCCGCAAATCGCGACATGGGACTCACCACTTGATAAATAATCCATCGGGGGGAGGATCACTCCAGTAGTATGTTGGTCGCTTGAAATCGTCTCAGTAGTTAAAGGGACAGTAGCCTACGTCAGTGGTGGCCAACCCTCCCCAACCCTACTGATGGTGGTGCAGGCTTTTGCTACTAATGAGATCAGCACCTTGATGAGCAGAGTCAGGTGTGTTAGAGAAGGTTTGGAGCAAAAACTTGCAGCTGCTCTCCAGGAGGAGAGCTGACCATACCAACATTTCAAATACTCGAGGTAGCCGAATATAGTTTATATAGAGTTTCAACTAAAATGCAAATATTTTCTTTGATATTCAAATTCAGATCTCAGAAAACATAAATCTTAATATGTCCTATAGCCTAATTAAATACACGAGGGAAATGGAATCATTTCAACATTAGAGTAAAACACTTTTACAGCTTCAGCATGACAAAAAAACATATATTCATGAGTGAGACATAAGGTAATATAGGAGCACTTGACATGAAGTTCTTATATATGTGTAGTAACTTTGCAATTATTACAATAACAACATTGTTGTTAGATAGTACTTTGGAAATTGCTTTAGAATTGCATAATGATGTAGTTATTACGCGTGCGTCTGTAAATTCCCTCTGGATATCTACTCCATTTTCAGAGCACTCGTCTGAGTGTGCCAGAGCGCAGAATAACTGAGGAATTTACGAACGCTCAACACCCGTTGAATATGGCCGGTGTCAGTAAACGTTGGCAAAACAGCGTAATTAAATTATTGCCAGCTGCAGTTACAGTCACCGACGCTCTAGATAACATAAAAACAGCCTATCAGCTCTGCTAGGGCGAATAAAATGGTCAGAGTGAGGTGTTCTCTCATTTGTGTCTGGAAGTAGCTAGCAAGCTAGCCAGTTAGTTTGAATGCTTGACTGCAGTTGTGAGGCCAGAACGCTCGATCAACCCTACTCCTCAGCCAGAGCGTCCCGTGTGCGCTCTGACCGCTCTGAGAGAAAAACGCTCTGAATATATGACTGGACAATCTAACAAGCTCTGAATTTATGAAGACCCAGGGGGCACTCAGCGCACTCTGGCACTCCAGATTGAATTTACGAACACAATAAAGAACAGTCACTATTCCTATTGTGTACAGTAGTTACAAAAACACTCAGCTCATTGCTATGAAATTAAAATGCAATTAAGTATTATGTAACAACATGCTAATAAAATGATCCTCTAATTATTAATTACAGTTTTATTACACAGGCACAAGAACAGTTCAATGTTAAGTGTTACTGAGAATGCTAACGGTAACAAAATATGGTATTAAGTATCGAATGGAAACAAAATATTCTAAAACTGCCTTCTTGAATCAACTACAGCCAAGATAGGTGGAAATTCATGTTAGGTTGTATTCTGAGTAAACTATCCCTTTAAATATAGTGTAGTGTGTGTTTGAAACAAGAACACTTACCCTCAGATGGACAAAGAAGTACAAAAAAGTTTTTTTCTAATCATCCAAATTGCTGTTTGCAATGTTTTCAAATGGCTTTGAATTAGTATGCAGTATTTTCAGGTATCACAAAATTAATTGCATGTTTCAAGCTTTTCAGCGGCATGTTGAAAGAGTCATACAGTAGTTGAATGTTACAACTTATTTACACTTATCTGTACAAAATATAATTGGTTTATTGGTTTGACTTGATTATGTACACCTGGGGCAATGGACATTCAGGAGAATGGATATATACAGAATGTTCAGATAGAAATGTATTGTGTAGATCAAATATGACTGTCAGATAGATTGGAATGGTATAGGAGATTGTGTGTACTCTATTCATTATATCTCCAACATGCAGTTCCAGATACAGCCCTGCCATTAGTTGAAGGCAGCCAACCCAGTAGTTTCAGAAAAGTAGTCACTTCCTGAGTTATGTATAAAAAAAAGTAGTTGCTCTCTCAGAACGGTATTAAAATAGCTTTAGAAAGTAATTACTTTCTGAGATCTGTTTTCAAATAGTTTAGAAAAGTAGTCACTTTCTGAGATCTGTATTGAAATAGTTTTAAAAAGTAATTCTTTTTTGGGACAATAGACCTAACTTGTGTTTTTCAGGTCTAGGCTACAGGACTAATGGATTGGAAATTCAAGTAACTGCAGGCCTCGACCTTACTGCTCTAGAAGTTGTCCTATAGACCTCTGAGCTCTGACCGGTCTTAAAATGATAACAAGAGGTCTGTGTGATGAATGATGTTGGCTGTGTTATGGAACTATTAGCCTTTTTAAAAAGCAATGTAGGCCTACTGTAGGCTATGTAGCAAGAAAATAACGCCACTCACTGCGGTACGACATCCACCTTGAGTTAATAGCCACTGTAAACAGGCCAGGTTACCAGTGGCAGCAGCGTCGTGTGCGGGGCTGGCGCCATTATTCTCCAAACTGTTGCCCGGTAAACCCGCTTCTTCCACGAGGAAACGTAGGCAAGTCAGCTTTCCAGCACGGGTGGCATGGTGGACAGGTGAGGCTCCGAGAAGGTCCTTTACGTCGCTGTTCAGTACTTTCTCCGCTAATTGCACTTTCAGAGTTTGTTCATCCCCCTGCCTTGTGGCAAGCGGTGTCCTCTCCACCACCATAACTGCGGCTCCATCATACCAATCACACCATTCATATGGTGAATGTGGTACCCCACACGCCATATGTGTGGTATAGAAGTTCACCAAAGAAACCAAACCCAAAACTTTTCCCTGGAGTTTTTACTGTCAAATTCCTGGGTTTCACAGGAAATTGTCTTTGAGCTTTTGATCGGGAGTGTACCGTGCAATATTTACAGGTAAGGAAAGTTCCTCTACAACTGAATTATGCCATTGGCAAGTATAGGCTATTATATTTAAATTTAGCATGCTTCTTATAAATGCCTGCTTGAATTGTAACTTGGTGAGCTGTTTAGACCCTGATTTTCTAAATGAGCTAGTAGCTAAATTAGCTAGTACCAATTGCCTAAAGAATGTTAGTTACAGTAGCTAGCTATAAAAACATTAGCCAGCTATCCTAATCACGTTGTAGCTACATTACATTTTTCTGTTCCCAGTCAAGTCTGTTCCCACTCAAGGATGACTTCTCCCATCACTCAAGGTGTGTTCAACAATTCCCTTCAATGTTTGTAAAACACATAAACAGGTGAAATATTTTATCAGATTAGCTAGGTACTTGTCATTAAGCTTTAAAAGGGGAAATCGGAGGTTTCTACGTACATCTTTGGACTTGTAAATTAATTATATGTTCCCATTGATTCTTTAATAAAATAACTTATAAATACCTTATCAGCTTAGTTCAACTGTCCTACCCCACCAGGACCCCAAATATAAGATTGTTTTACTCCAATGTTTGTAAACAAAGTAAATGCCAACAAACACTGTATAGCCAGCCTCAAGCTATATCATGGATGGTCAGTCCTTGCATCCATAGCTCTGTCTAAGAATTTGAGAGTGGTAACGTTTCTCCAGCCCCGCCCCGTAGCTTTTTACTGAAACAGGGACATGGAAGACGCTTCATTTTTTTCTCCTGCAGATTGCCACTTTAAGTGCTTTTCATTTGATTCATATTGTAACCTGCAGTAGGCTGTCTATGTGAGTGAAGTACAATGCAAAGGTTGGCTCCTACTACCCTGACCAACGGCTTTTGTGCCAGCTGGCAAAGGCTAATCCCCTGTCAGTTAGACCAAAAGGCCTGAAGGCTCTTATTCCAAGACAAGGAAGCACTTACGTACATACACTGGTGAGGAGAGTGTTACAGCAGTCTAGTCAGGAAGTAACCAAGGCATGGATGAGGGTTTTCTGTGCTGGAGTGTGACAGTGAGAGGCAGAGCCTGGAGATATTGCGGAGGTGGAAGAATGCTGTCGGGGTGCGGGTTTTTATGTGGGGTTCGAAAGAGAGGGAACCATCCTGTGAGACACCGAGGCTTTTGACTAGTGTTTACAGGGGGACGGGGAAACCATCTGTGGTGATGCTTGGAGAGAGTGGATTTGGAGCCGATGAGCATGACCTCTGTCTCGTTGCTGTTAGAGTTTGAGGAGCTTCATGCTCATCCAGCTCTGGATGTCGTGAATACGGCTGATGAGGGAGGGGAGTGGTGGGTTTAGTGGAGAGGTAGAGCTGGGTGTCATCAGCATAGCAGTGGAAGTGAACTTTGTGATGTTGCATGATCTCGCCCAGGGGTAGCAGGAATAAACCTGTTTCCTAATTTGTTTCCAAGTGAATAGTAAGAAAGTATTTTTATCCACCCCGGCACTATCACACCTGACTTGACTGGCCAACGAATCACAAAGCCCTTGATACAGCCTAAAGCAATGAGTTGTATCTGATGTGCCTGAGATAGATTTCAAATAGACAGCAGATTTATTTTCTGAAGCACCAATATCTTTCAGCATCTCTATAATCACCATTGGAGCACTCCGCAATAATATCACACAATCTTCAGCGCTAACGCTCATATGGTGATCCTATCACCAATATATACTTATTAGCTTTCACTTTAAATTGAAACAGCAATACATTCAAAGGTCTTAGGTTTAGGGAAACGTGCCCAGGGAGAAGGAGAACTGATCCTGGCTGGAGGTCATACTTTTCCAGGCTGCCATTCCTGGAAATTTGGTCTAAGTCACCTTTACTTCTCTTGTCCTCTCAATGCACTCCAACCTTTACAAATAATGGAAATCTTCTGGGCACTGGGAAACACTGGAAATGTATAGAGAAAACCCCACCCACCAATAACGAGATGCACCTGGGCACAATAACAGTTAGGTGACGCATGTCACACCAATAAAACAGTCGACTTGGGTATTCCGTAATGTTTAATTAGAGAACAATTTCAAAGTTCATTGTTTTATTACACATGTACTCTTCATTACATAAAGCAATTTGTTTTCCAACATATTTAGAAAGAGGTTAAGAGGTTATGACTAAGTTGCATGACTAAGTCGCTTAAAAATGTCTCCTTAATGGCCTATATTATCATATATTATTAGATAATATTATATGTGGACCATAATATCTTTATATTATTGATACAGTCATGGGTCACGTGTGTTATTGTGTGTTAATAACCTAATGTATCTGGCCTGTTAGTTGAATATCTGGTTAAATAGTGAAACAACATGCTGTGCTTGCCTTGACTCTGTCACAGTAGAACTGTGTCTCTTGGCGCTGGAGCAAGGGCACCCATTGTCTTGTACCACCGCATCTGTACAATAAACCTGGAGATTCGGGCCAGTTTTTATAAGGTTATGCTATTTTGAGGGGCTCCACTGCTATAAGCATCGTCTCCTGGTGCAAGGAACGATCAAATCAAATCAAAATGTATTTGTCAAACGCTCCGAATACAACAGGTGTAGGTAGACCTTACCGTGAAATGCTTACTTACAAGCCCTTAACCAACAATGCAGTTCAAGAAATAGAGTTAAGAAAATATTTACTAAATAAACTACAGTAAAATAAATTTAAAAGTATCACAATAAAATAACAATAACGAGGCTATACAGGAGGTACCGAGTCAGTGGTACCGAGTCAGTGTGTTGGGTTACAGGTTAGTCAAGGTCATTTCTACATGTCGGTAGATGTAAAGTGACTATGTATAGATAATAAACAGCGAGTAGCAATGTAATGTAAGTAGTCCGGGTGGCCATTTGATTAATTGTTCAGCAGTCTTATGGCTTGGGAGTAGAAGCTGTTAAGGAGCTTTTTGGACATAGACTTGGGGCTCCGGTGCCGCTTGCCGTAAGCGAACATGGAGAACAATTTATGACTTGGGTGACTGGAGTCTTTGACAATTGTTAGAGGAGTGCTGTGAGCAGATGGGAATGTAGTGGTGCAGAGGGGGCACACGGGGTGGTTGGCGGGGGCACACGGGGTGGTTGGCGGAGCCAGGTTGCAGACCAGAGCCAAATCCCCGCACTCGCTTTAAGGAGCGTGTGACCCTTCAGGCACCATGCTTTGCGGTTACACGTACTGTGTCGCCTGCACACATCCACAGCCCGGTGCGCTCTGTGCCAGCTCCCCGCATTTGCCGTGCTAGAGTGGGCATTCAGCCAGGACGGATTGTGCCGGCTCAGCGCTCCTGGTCTCCGGTGCCTCTCTTCGGCCCAGGATATCCTTCGCCGGCTCTGCGCACTGTGTCTCCGGTGCGCCTTCACAGCCCAGTGCGTCCTGTGCCAGCGCCCCGCAGTTGCCGGGCTAGGGTGAGCATCCAGCCAGGACGGGTTGTGCCAGCTCTGCGCTCTAGACCTCCTGTGCATCTCCACGCACCTGGCCTCCAGTGCATCTCTCCAGCCCGGTGCGTCCTGTGCCAGCTCTACGCACCCGGCCTCCAGTGATGATACAGGCCCCAAAGCCTCCAGTGATGATCCATGGCACGAAGCCTGCAGTGATGATCCATGGCACGAAGCCTCCAGTGATGATCCATACTGTCACGCCCTGAGCTTAGAGAGCCTTTTTATTTCTCTATTTGGTTAGGTCAGGGTGTGATTTGGGTGGGCATTCTAGTTTTCAATTTCTTTGTTGGCCGGGTATGGTTCCACAACATGGTAACAGCACAAACATGGTACAAACATCATTGGACACAGAAAACAGCACAAAGGGCAAGAATGTTGAGACAACAATACATCACGCAAAGCAGCCACAAGCAGCCACAACTGTCAGTATGATTGATTGAGTCATGATTGAGTTTTTGAATGAAGAGATTGAGATAAAACTGTGCAGGGTTGTTGACCACATAAAGTCATTTAATGCCCAGGTCAGAGTAACAGTCATTAGGATGGCAGCCTAACACTAAATTTTAGCCCACACTTTTTAGCCACTAATTTGTAGTTTATAAATGTTTCATAGGTAGTTTATTGGAGCCTTAAGAGGTATTACTTAAATTAGATTTCAGCAACCCTCCAGTCGTTTGGACCAGTGACCTTGCAGCTATTGGCTCTTACTTAAAAGCTGCTAATTAGTCCCTGATAAGTGTGGGCTTAAATAAAGTGTTACTGTTTTAGAACCTCACATAGGGTAAGATAAGAAGTATGAAAGAAGAGAAGAGGTTAATATAGGTTCAGAGATTACTTAGACTATCACGCCCTGACCTTAGAGAGCTTTTTATGTCTCTATTTTGGTTTGGCCAGGGTGTGATTTGGGTGGGCATTCTATGTTAATTTTTCTATGTTTTGCATTTCTTTGTTTTGGCCGGGTATGGTTCTCAATCAGGGACAGATGTCTATTGTTGTCTCTGATTGGGAACCATACTTAAGGAGCTCTTTTTCCCACCTGTCTTAGTGGGTAGTTGTCTTTGTTTGTTGGCACTATAGCCTTTAGAAACAGCTGGAAGACATACTGGCAAAGGCAGCGGACTTCAAATTTGAAATTAGTAGGTGTAAATTAATCATTCTATCTTGTTATTGCTCAATTTCCCGATTTAAATTATTACTTGAGATAACTGAATAGATATTGTAGGCCGGCCCAGCTCCTGAAATGACTCTTAACTATATCCAATAGTTTTTTTTGTGTGAAAAATAAGTAAAGGAAGCACTGCACAGTAATGTCTCTCTCCCTTTCTGGTTAATGGGTTAATGTCTCTCTCCCTCTCTGATCATTGTCACGCGGGACTAGGTGGGTGCAGGAATCAGACGCAGAGAGAAATCCACTGGGGTTAAGTGCTTTTACTAAGGCACACAAAATAATAAGCCCAACAAATACAGGGCGCGGACATACAACGAGACAACCCAAAAACCACAGGGTGCCAAGTTTAAGAAAATAAAATTCACCACTACCTAAAATGCACACACGTAACATAAAGACAATCCCGCACAAAACAAAGGCGGGTCTACCTACTAAATATAGGGGAGCTCATTAAACCAAACAACAGAAACACAGGTGAAACTAATAAGACATAACAAATAGACAAACAAAAAAGTGATTGGTGGCGGCTAGTAGGACGGTGACGACGACCGCCGAGCACCGCCCGAACAGGCAGGGGAGCCAACTTCGGCGGAAGTTGTGACAATCATGTGTAGAACAAGGCCTTATTAATGGCAGTAATATTCTATAACTTATGGTTTTGCCTTGTAATTCAATATTCTACTTTGATATTCATCTTTCAGATCTTTCTTGATAGCCTATTAGTGTAACTTAACAATAGTCCTTTAGCACATTGCTTCAGTCCCTCCCAGACGTGACAAGGGCTAACCGGTGGACTTCCAGTCCCCCCCAAGAAGTGGCGAGGTCCAGCCGGGCCCCAGTGGACCTCCAGTCCCATCCAGATATGGTGAGGGCCAGCCGGGCCCCAGTGGACCTTCAGTCCCCCCCAGAAGTGGCGAGGTCCAGCGAGTCCCCAGTGGACCTCCAGTCCCATCCAGATATGGCGAGGGCCAGCCGGGCCCCACTGGACCTCCAGCTCCCCCCTTGTTGCATCCTTTCCTGCTCAGCCGGTGGGTCTACATCCTCCCCAATCATTTTTGTGACTAAATGAGCCTACCAGATGAGCTAAATGCCTTTTATGCTCGCTTTGAAGCAAGCAACACTGAAGCATGCATGAGAGCACCAGCTGTTCCGGACGACTGTGTGATCACGCTCTCCATAGCCAATGTGAGCAAGACCTTTAAACAGGTCAACATTCACAAAGCCAATTGCAAGTGTCTTCACTGACATTTTCAACCTCTCCCTGGCCGAATCTGTAATCCCTACATGTTTCAAGCAGACCACCATAGTCCCTGTGTTCAAGATAGCGAAGGTAACATGCCTAAACGATTACCGCCCCGTAGCACTCACGTCGGTAGCCATGAAGTGCTTTGAAAGGCTGGTCACATCAAGACAGTCATGCCAGAATCCATAGACCCACTCCAATTCACATACCGCCCCAACAGATCCACAGATGATGCAATCTAAATTTCACTCCACACTGCCCTTTCCCACCTGGACAAAAGGAACACCTATGTGAGAATGCTGTTCATTGACTACAGCTCAGCGTTCAACACCATAGTGCCCACAAAGCTCATCTCTAAGCTAAGGACCCTGGGACTAAACACCTCCATCTGCAACTGGATCCTGGACTTCCTGACAGGCCGCCCCCAGGTGGTAAGGGTAAGCAACAACATATCTGCCACACTGATCCTCAACTCTAGTTCCCCTCGGGGGTGCATGCTTAGTCCCCTCCTGTACTCCCTGTTCACCCACGACTGCGTGGCCAAGCACGACTCCAACACCACCATTAAGTTTGCTTACGACACAACAGTGGTAGGCCTGATCACTGACAATGATGAGAGCCTATAGGGAGGAGGTCAGATACCTGGCAGTGTGGTGCCAGAACAACAACCTCTCTCTCTATGTGAGCAAGACAAAGGAGCTGATCGTGGTCTATAGGAAAAGGAGGGCCGAACAGGTCCCCATTACCATCGACGGGACTGAAGTGGAGCGGGTCGAGAGTTTCAAGTTCCTTGGTGTCCACATCATCAACAAACTATCATGGTCCAAACACACAAAGACAGTTGTGAAGAGGGCACAACAACACCTTTTCCTCCTCAGGAGACTGAAAAGATTTGGCATGGGTCCCAGATCCTCAAAAAGCTCTACAGCTGCACCATCGAGATGGCAACTGCTCGCCATCTGACCGCAAGGCGCTACAGAGGGTAGTGCGTACGCCCCAATACATCACTGGGGCCAAGCTTCCTTTCATCCAGGACCTATATACTAGGCTGTGTCAGAAGAAGGCCCAAAAAATTGTCAAAGATTCCAATCACCCAAGTCATAGACTGTTGTCTCTTGTACCGCACGGCAAGCGGTACCGGGCCGCCAAGTCTAGTACCAAAAGGCTCCTTAACAGCTTCTATTCCCAAGCCATAATACTGCTGAACAACTAAACCAATCAAATGGCCACCCAGACTATTTACATTGACCCCACCCATTTACTTTGCTGCTACTCACTGCTTATTATCTATGCATAGTCACTTAAAAAATGTCCTCGATTAACCTGTACCCCCGCATATTGACTGTTTACCGGTACTCCCTGTATAAAGCCTCAATATTGTTATGTAAGTGTATTGTGTTACTTTTTGATTGATTCGATTTTTTAAGCTTTAGTTTATTTAGTAAATATTTTATTAACTCTATTTCTTGAACTGCATTGTTGGTTAAGGGCTTGTAAGTAAGCATTGCACGGTAGACTGGTAAGGTTCTATTTGGCGCATGTGACAAATACAATTTGATTTGGTTTGATTTGATAGCCATTAAAGTCTGTCCAAAATATTATTCTGCAGCTAGCGAAGACCCTGAAGGAACGAGAAAAACAGGGTTGTTAACACCAAAATGTTCAGTTGAGACTAATCATATTTCAGCTACATTCCTGCAGGGGAGGTGTTGAGGGGGGCTGAGCTACAAAGTAGGAGTGCCTACCTGTTTGTGAATGCAGGACAAAGGCTATGGGCCATATAACTGCTATGATGTATTATTAGCAATTTCACATTCTTTGTTTCAGACTGATGGGTTCTGACTTCTAAACTTGAAATAATGTTAATCGTCAGGTATCCTATTGAAATGAGAAGTGCCACAGTCTGGTTTCTACACCAGAAGTTAATGTTAAGGAGGAAATTAAGGAGGAATGTACAGTTGAAGTCGGAAGTTTACATACACCTTAGCCAAATACATTTAAAATCAGTTTTTCACAATTCCTGACATTTAATCCTAGTAAATATTCCCTGTCTTAGGTTAGTTAGGATCACCACTTTTATTTTAAGAATGTGAAATGTCAGAATAATAGTAGAGAGAATTATTTCTATCAGCTTTTATTTCTTTCATCACATTCCCAGTGGGTCAAAAGTTTACATACACTCAATTAGTATTTGGTAGCATTGCCTTTGAATTGTTTAACTTTGGTCAAACATTTTGGGTAGCCTTCCACAAGCTTCCCACAATAAGTTGGGTGAATTTTGGCCCATTCCTCTTGACAGAGCTGGTGTAACTGAGTCAGGTTTGTAGGCCTCCTTGCTCGCACACGCTTTTTCAGTTCTGCCCACAAATTTTCTATGGGATTGAGGTTAGGACTTTGTGATGGCCACTCCAATACCTTGACTTTGTTGTCTTTAAGCCTTTTTGACATAACTTTGGAAGTATGTTTGGGGTCATTGTCCATTTGGAAGACCCATTTGGGACCAAGCTTTAACTTCCCGACTGATATCTTGATGTTGCTTCAATATATCCACATTTTCCTCTTGTGTCATGCACAAAGTAGACGTCCTAACCGACTTGCCAAAACGATAGTTTGTTTACAAGACATTTGTGGAGTGGTTGAAAAATGAGTTTTAATGACTCCAACCTAAGTGTATGTAAACTTCCGACTTCAACTGTATACGGTGGAGTCAATTAAGGTTGGATATGTGCCAGGGGCTTATGAATGTCCTGTGTAAATGAGAGGCAATCACATGGTTGGGGTGGTGTTCTTCGGCTTGCAAGCCTCCCCCTGACAAGTGTGGAGAGCTTTACTGACAAGGGTGGAGAGCTGTGGATTAGTGAGGAATGGGGGCCGAGGTCAAGACAGGTCACATTAAGGGAGAAGGAACAGTTTATTACTTGCATAAAGATGCAATGTTTAGAGGAAAAGAGGAGACTATATATATACTTGTGCTGGAGGAAACATGTCCTTGTCTGTTCAGCTGTCTGACTCTTTGGGTGAATAATCTTGGTTTGAACTTTAATAATTGTCCTTGAGATTTTACAGGGTTAATTTTAGAACCTAACAAGACTTTTGTGGTGTCGTCTGGTGGGTTTACTTCTCTTCACTTCACTGACTCCTCATCATCTCTGCTGGTTCAGCCAGTAGTCCACTACACCTGTCACTCGTATAATTAACCCTGAACCCATTACAGATCTTTGTATTCAAGACCAAACCTTGACTGAAGTAGCCCACAGTGTCGGAATCTCAGAGTCCATTTGAGTGTAAAGAATTTGCTGATGTGGAGCTGAACGCATTCCTAGCTGTATTTTGTCTAACCTAGGAATTGAAATGTTCCTTTTTAGCTATGTTGTCCTTTACGACATCTTTCAGCAATTTATATTTCTTTATTGACCTTCTTTTAACAAGCAAGTTGACTGAAAACACAAACTGTATTACAGCAACAAACTGGGGAGCATTTGCATGCATGGGAAGGTGAGGGGTCAAAATGAAGGGTATACAAATCAGGATGTCTTCTCTTGTGTTTTTTTGTGGGATAGGGTCTGCCTGTCTTGCCTGGACCCCCGGGCCCCCAGGTCCTGCAGTTGCTGGGTCAGTGGGACCCATAACTGACACTCTTGCCCACGCCATGCTGGTGTCAGATGTGAGTCCTAAAAATGGTGGGGATTGAGTCACAAAAATATGTAGAAATTAAGTGTCCATGAATGAAATGCTTCCATCTGAAAAGTAATCTATCTGCTGTATATGTGAGACAGAAAGATGACAGGTGTGTTTTGTTTAAGTGTTATGCATTATTTCTATCTCTACTTTGCACATTCTTCCACTGCAAATCAACAATTCCAGTGTTTTACTTGCTATATTGTATTTACTTTGCCACCATGGCCTTTTTTTTTTGCCTTTACCTCCCTTATCTCACCTCACTTGCTCACATTGTATATATACTTATTTTTCTACTGTATTATTGACTGTATGTTTTTTGTGTGTTTTTTTTCCATGTGTAACTCTGTGTTGTTGTATGTGTCAAACTGCTTTGCTTTATCGTGGCCAGGTCGCAATTGTAAATGAGAACTTGTTCTCAACTGGCCTACCTGGATAAATAAAGGTGAAATAAATACATTTAAAAAATGTAAAAAATGCATGTGATAGTATTTAACTACGTGGCAGTAAGTGTTAATATTTTAGTCTATTTCATAACTATACATGAAATATGCAGTAGGTTATAATGAGTTGGTTATAATGAGTCCTAATACATACATTTGTGTTACAGATAACCCCAGACACCCTGGTGACATTGGACATCTCCCTACTTTAGGAACATTTCAAATAGAACAAATCTTTTTTTTTTTTTTTTTTGAATTTTGGTCATTAATAAAGGGAATACAGACAAGTTCTCTAATTTCTCCCCTTTTCACTTGCCTCCTTTTTTTTTGCAGTAATGCTGCAATCAGTTGGTTGCATGTACGGTATGTATACATCCTATTCATAATGTTGTTCATAAAGATAATACCATTGTTAAATAATCTGCCCCTTTTTTGGTGGCATATAAGTATTCACATTGCTCATACCAACTGAGCTATATGTTTAAATCTGTCAGCTCTGTCATCCATGGTCCAGATAGAATGGAATTGACTGTAAACGTTATCTTATAAATTCAGTAGGCATAGCACACATGCATACTGCTTTTACTCAGGTCACCTTCCTTATTGTCATTACTTAAAGGGCGGTGAAAACAATGAAAATGTCACAATATATTTAGGGATGCAAAAACCAGACGGACGCAGCATCTTCCTTTCCCGATCCATTGGCAAATGACTTTAAACAGCATGTTTCTCAAATGATGTTTTAGGATGTTAATGATGATCTACTATATCTCACATCTCACCAGATAAAGCAACGGGTGTGGTGGAGTGTGCTTCAGGGTTCCAAAGCCTCCATGCAGGTGAGTGAGAAGAAGCCTTGCAGGAGCCTTGTCTTGTGCGAGCGAAAGCGGCTCATAGGGAGCAGCAGGAAAAATGCTTCTCACTAAGTAGCAGAAACAGATCATTCAGTCAACTTTCCTTCCGGTCCTCGACTATGGAGACATCATCCACATAAGCAAGTGTGTGGGAATTATTTTGCTGCATAAAGAATTTCTGCCCCATTGCTACGCTACAATAACACATTTCTAAAATGTTACTTTCCAAATCCAACACTAATAAGGCCTATCCAACCATTTCACACCTATTGAGAGGAATGTTACCCAACATATACATTTAAGCAGTGCATTGTATGTACACTAATGGTAGGACATACAGTAGGTGCTCTTTCCATTTGTCCTATTGAAGTACACAGAAAACCATAGTATTAAGCCTAAAGCAGCATATGATTTTACAGTAAACTATAGATGTAGGCTACTGTATAGTCACGTGGTATGACGTTAATATGTTAGAGCAGCACATTGGTCTGAACAACTTAGAGTCTCTTAGTGAATGTCTCTTACAGTTTTTCTCAGTTGCTTTGGTGCATTTCTTAGATCAAAAGTGCAATTCTTGATACTACTAATTCCAAATCCTCTAGTCACTTGTGCACATCATTAAAGCAATTTCTTATTCCTTTGAACAAATTGCAATTGATAATGTACAAGTGTCAGCTTTTTTCCACATTATCAATTGCTCATGTCATGTTGATCAAAATATAGTAGATGGTTCTCTGTTGAATAGTCTTACCCCTCAAAACATCTAGGCATTAGTTCCTTGCATAAGCCATTACATGCAAAATTGTTGAACTATTTGTCATAAACTCTCAAGCATAGTTTTACACATTTCTATTAGACCTTTTGTACAAAAACGTGAATTGATTAATCGTTCTGGTGAAATTGACCCTCACTCATGAAGGAATGAAGTGTTAGTTCAACCAAAAATCAACCAGTTGTCTAAATTGCTCAAAGGTGCATCTCATGAAGAATCAATTGGCAAGCATATATAGACAGACCACAACACAGAGTTGCAATTTTCCAATAATGGATGGACCAGGAAACGAACAGGGTCAACAGCCAAGAGGAGGAAGAAGACGAGCAAGGATGCGTGGTGGAAGGCAAAACAGAGGAAGAGGCAGAAGAGGACATAGGCGCATATCTGATGACATAAGGGCCACTATTGCAGACCATGTTGTCAATCATGGCCTTACAATGGCTGAGGCGGGTCGAAGGGTGCAGCCGAATATTGGGAGATCAACCGTGTCCTCAATAGTTCAAACGTTTCGAAGAGAGAACAGGTATGTCCACCAATGTACAGTGCACTGTTACTGTATATAAGCAGTATACTGTATACTTCCTACAATGCTTCATATTACAGTAGTCCACTTGTATTTTACAGCATACAGAAATATACTCTATACAGATACATACTGTACCTTACATGCACCCACCTGTGTGTTTTACAGTAAAATGTGTGTTCGCATAGTTTTTGTCTATGTGAAAGTGTGCGATGCATCACTGCATTTTTCCCCACATAGGACTGCAAGATTACCTCAAACCGGTGGCAGAGGACGCCTTTTCACACTTCAACAGGAGGAGGCTATTTGCACCATGGTCCGAGCAAACAATGCCAAGAGACTCAGGGAAATACAAAGGACCATTATAGAAGACAACGATGTCTTTAAAAACATCCACACGGTTAGCATCTCAACCATCGACAGGGTGCTGCATAGAAACCAGATGAGTATGAAACAGCTGTACCGTGTACCATTCCAAAGGAATGAGGACAGAGTTAAGGAGCTACGGTACCAGTATGCACAGGTAAAACATATATCTATGTAACTACTTTACAGCAAAATGTTATAGTGATACATAGTACATTAAGCATAAACTGCACACATTTACATTGCTGTGGAAGGAACATGCAATATAAGGGAATTCTCTTCGATTATAATCACAGCCGTATATATTCCCCCCCCAAGCAGACACATCGATGGCTCTGAACAAACTTTATTTGACTCTTTGCAAACTGGAATCCACATATCCTGAGGCTGCATTCATTGTAGCTGGGGATTTTAACAAGGCTAATCTGAAAACAAGACTCCCTAAATTGTATCAGCATATCGATTGCGCAACCAGGGCTGGTAAAACCTTGGATCATTGCTATTCTAACTTCCGCAACGCATATAAGGCCCTCCCCCGCCCTCCTTTCGGAAAAGCTGACCACGACTCCATTTTGTTGCTCCCTGCCTACAGACAGAAGCTAAAACAAGAAGCTCCTGCGCTGAGGTCTGTTCAACGCTGGTCCGACCAATCTGATTCCACGCTCCAAGACTGCTTCCATCACGTGGACTGGGATATGTTTCGTATTGCGTCAAACAACAACATTGAGGAATACGCTGATTCGGTGAGCGAGTTCATTAGAACATGCGTTGAAGATGTTGTTCCCATAGCAACGATTAAAACATTCCCAAACCAGAAACCTTGGATTGATGGCAGCATTCGCGTGAAACTGAAAGCACGAACCACTGCTTTTAATCAGGGCAAGGTGACCGGAAACATGACCAAATACAAACAGTGTAGCTATTCCCTCCGCAAGGCAATCAAACAAGCTAAGCGTCAGTATAGAGACAAAGTAGAATCGCAATTCAACGGCTCAGACACAAGAGGTATGCGGCAGGGTCTACAGTCAATCACGGATTACAAAAAGAAAACCAGCCCAGTCACGGACCAGGATGTCTTGCTCCCAGGCAGACTAAATAACTTTTTTGCCCGCTTTGAGGACAATACAGTGCCACTGACACGGCCCGCAACCAAAACATGCGGACTCTCCTTCACTGCAGCCGAGGTGAGTAAAACATTTAAACGTGTTAACCCTCGCAAGGCTGCAGGCCCAGACGGCATCCCCAGCCGCGCCCTCAGAGCATGCGCAGACCAGCTGGCTGGTGTGTTTACGGACATATTCAATCAATCCTTATCCCAGTCTGCTGTTCCCACATGCTTCAAGAGGGCCACCATTGTTCCTGTTCCCAAGAAAGCTAAGGTAACTTGAGCTAAACGACTACCGCCCCGTAGCACTCACTTCCGTCATCATGAAGTGCTTTGAGAGACTAGTCAAGGACCATATCACCTCCACCCTACCTGACATCCTAGACCCACTCCAATTTGCTTACCGCCCAAATAGGTCCACAGACGATGCAATCTTAACCACACTGCACACTGCCCTAACCCATCTGGACAAGAGGAATACCTATGTGAGAATGCTGTTCATCGACTACAGCTCATCATTTAACACCATAGTACCCTCCAAACTCGTCATCAAGCTCGAGACCCTGGGTCTCGACCCCGCCCTGTGCAACTGGGTACTGGACTTCCTGACGGGCCGCCCCAAGGTGGTGAGGGTAGGCAACAACATCTCCACCCCGCTGATCCTCAACACTGGGGCCCCACAAGGGTGCGTTCTGAGCCCTCTCCTGTACTCCCTGTTCACCCACGACTGCGTGGCCACGCACGCCTCCAACTCAATCATCAAGTTTGCGGACGACACATCAGTGGTAGGCTTGATTACCAAAACGACGAGACGGCCTACAGGGAGGAGGTGAGGGCCCTCGGAGTGTGGTGTCAGGAAAATAACCTCACACTCAACGTCAACAAAACTAAGGAGATGATTTCGGACTTCAGGAAACAGCAGAGGGAACACCCCCCTATCCACATCGATGGAACAGTAGTGGAGAGGGTAGTAAGTTTTAAGTTCCTCGGCGTACACATCACAGACAAACTGAATTGGTCCACCCACACAGACAGCATCGTGAAGAAGGCGCCGCAGCGCTTCTTCAACCTCAGGAGGCTGAAGAAATTCGGCTTGTCACCAAAAGCACTCACAAACTTCTACAGATGCACAATCGAGAGCATCCTGTCGGGCTGTATCACCACATGGTACGGCAACTGCTCCGCCCACAACCGTAAGGCTCTCCAGAGGGTAGTGAGGTCTGCACAACGCATCACCGGGGGCAAACTACCTGCCCTCCAGGACACCTACACCACCCGATGTCACAGGAAGGCCATAAAGATCATCAAGGACAACAACCACTCGAGCCACTGCCTGTTCACCCCGCTATCATCCAGAAGGCGAGGTCAGTACAGGTGCATCAAAGCTGGGACCGAGAGACTGAAAAACAGCTTCTATCTCAAGGCCATCAGACTGTTAAACAGCCACCACTAACATTGAGTGGCTGCTGCCAACACACTGACTCAACTCCAGTCACTTTAATAATGGAAATTGATGGGAATTGATGTAAAATATATCACTAGCCACTTTAAACAATGCTACTTAATATGTTTACATACCCTACATTATTCATCTCATATGTATACGTATATACTGTACTCTATATCATCTACTGCATCTTTATGTAATACATGTATCACTAGCCACTTTAAACTATGCCACTTTGTTTACATACTCATCTCATATGTATATACTGTACTCGATACCATCTACTGCATCTTGCCTATGCCGCTCTGTACCATCACTCATTCATATATCTTTATGTACATATTCTTTATCCCTTTACACTTGTGTGTATAAGGTAGTAGTTTTGGAATTGTTACTTAGATTACTCGTTGGTTATTACTGCATTGTCGGAACTAGAAGCACAAGCATTTCGCTACACTCGCATTAACATCTGCTAACCATGTGTATGTGACAAATACATTTGATTTGGATTTGATTATGTCACTCTTCCTTACCAAAACAAATTCAACTGTGTGTTCTGGGATATAGCGTATAATGGAGTTGGAATCAAGTGAACCCTCTCACAACTTTGTATACGTGGATGAGGCTGGCTTCAACCTGACCAAATGCAGAAGGCGGGGTCGGAATATCATCGGTCACAGAGCTACTGTGGATTTGCCAGGCCAACGGGGAGGAAATATCACCATGTGTGCTGCTATTTCGGAGCATGGTGTCCTAACCCATATCCTCCTTATAGGGCCATACAACACCCAGCATCTACTCAACTTTTTAGAGACTCTCTACAGGGCTCTCATCCCTGAGAATGAGAGGGGTCTGTTTAGAGAGGATTTGCCAAAGTATGTGGTCATTTGTGATAATGTGAGTTTCCATCGATCAAACATCATAAGGCAATGGTTTGTGACCCACCCGAGGATGCTCATAGAATTCCTCCCTCCTTATTCACCATTCCTTAACCCAATTGAGGAGTTATTTTCAGCATGGAGGTGGAAGGTGTACGATCGTCAGCCACACACACAGATGACCCTGCTTGCTGCAATGGATGCAGCATATGAGGACATCACAGTAGACGCCTGCAGAGGATGGATAAGGCATTCCAAAAGATTCTTTCCACGTTGCATTGGAAGGGAAAATATCCGGTGTGATGTGGATGAGAATATGTGGGCCGACAGACAGGAACGTCTGGATGTGTAGAGACAGCACAACAGTGTTGCGGGCAAAGTTAGGGGTGGTTTCCTGTGTTTCTTTCTAATTTAGTTTTTTTTTCCTTTGTGCCCCTTGAGTTGTCCAGTCTCTTTCAATCAATAACCCACATACAGTAATATGTACAGAGTACTGTTGAAATTGATATATGCCATAGAAGTGCAGCCTTGTGCATTTTCAATACCGTAACTGTCATCCAAACTGTAGCCTAAGTTTACATCAGGTAATACTGTCAAAGTACACAGTTACATTGACAACATGCCTAAACATTTTGACGACCTTGTTCGTGAACAATGACTCAATGACTTATCATTCTGATGACACTGACATGATCATTGGCATGAATATTTACTTTTGAGAGATGTACTAAGGATTTTTAGTGACTGACTAGCTTTAGAAACATATCTATTGTATATTGCAGTTTGTACAAATTGTTCTGAGAAATGCACTTATTATTTTGCACATGTTAGGGATGATGTGAAAAATGCATCAAAGCGACTGAGATAAACTGTAATGAGAGAAAAAAATCATCCAAATGTATGAGAATGTTGCATTTTGAAATACAAAAATACTATTGAATCTGTAGGCAAATTGAAATAGTGATCACAACATCAGTGGGTCTGCGTGAGGGGTGTGTCAGATGAATTTGGGTGTTTTGGAGTGGCTGAATGTTGCACCATTTAGGTCTAGGCTACAGCCTCCCATGGGCCTACTTTCTCCTGATGAATTTGCATGGGTCAGACAGACAGACAGACAGACAGACAGACAGACAGACAGACAGACAGACAGACAGAGAAATATACAGTAAGTAAGCAACGTCAAAAAAGGATGATAAAGACAAATGATCGACCTAACATCCAAAACATGCAGCTGTACAACATGCAGCTGCACAACATTGACCTATGTCTATATGTCAACATAGCCTATATTAAAACCATGCAAATACAGTGCCTTGCGAAAGTATTCGGCCCCCTTGAACTTTGCGACCTTTTGCCACATTTCAGGCTTCAAACATAAAGATATAAAACTGTATTTTTTTTGTGAAGAATCAACAACAAGTGGGACACAATCATGAAGTGGAACGACATTTATTGGATATTTCAAACTTTTTTAACAAATCAAAAACTGAAAAATTGGGCGTGCAAAATTATTCAGCCCCTTTACTTTCAGTGCAGCAAACTCTCTCCAGAAGTTCAGTGAGGATCTCTGAATGATCCAATGTTGACCTAAATGACTAATGATGATAAATACAATCCACCTGTGTGTAATCAAGTCTCCGTATAAATGCACCTGCACTGTGATAGTCTCAGAGGTCCGTTAAAAGCGGAGAGAGCATCATGAAGAACAAGGAACACACCAGACAGGTCCGAGATACTGTTGTGAAGAAGTTTAAAGCCGGATTTGGATACAAAAAGATTTCCCAAGCTTTAAACATCCCAAGGAGCACTGTGCAAGCGATACTATTGAAATGGAAGGAGTATCAGACCACTGCAAATCTACCAAGACCTGGCCGTCCCTCTAAACTTTCAGTTCATACAAGGAGAAGACTGATCAGAGATGCAGCCAAGAGGCACATGATCACTCTGGATGAACTGCAGAGATCTACAGCTGAGGTGGGAGACACTGTCCATAGGACAACAATCAGTCGTATATTGCACAAATCTGGCCTTTATGGAAGAGTGGCAAGAAGAAAGCCATTTCTTAAAGATATCCATAAAAAGTGTTGTTTAAAGTTTGCCACAAGCCACCTGGGAGACACACCAAACATGTGGAAGAAGGTGCTCTGGTCAGATGAAACTAAAATTGAACTTTTTGGCAACAATGCAAAACGTTATGTTTGGCGTAAAAGCAACACAGCTCATCACCCTGAACACACCATGCCCACTGTCAAACATGGTGGTGGCAGCATCATGGTTTGGGCCTGCTTTTCTTCAGCAGGGACAGGGAAGATGGTTAAAATTGATGGGAAGATGGATGGAGCCAAATACAGGACCATTCTGGAAGAAAACCTGATGGAGTCTGCAAAAGACCTGAGACTGGGACGGAGATTTGTCTTCCAACAAGACAATGATCCAAAACATAAAGCAAAATCTACAATGAAATGGTTCAAAAATAAACATATCCAGGTGATAGAATGGCCAAGTCAAAGTCCAGACCTGAATCCAATCGAGAATCTGTGGAAAGAACTGAAAACTGCTGTTCACAAATGCTCTCCATCCAACCTCACTGAGCTCGAGCTGTTTTGCAAGGAGGAATGGGAAAAAATTTCAGTCTCTCGATGTGCAAAACTGATAGAGACATACCCCAAGCGACTTACAGCGACTTAATCGCAGCAAAAGGTGGCGCTACAAAGTATTAACTTAAGGGGGCTGAATAATTTTGCACGCCCAATTTTTCAGTTTTTGATTTGTTAAAAAAGTTTGAAATATCCAATAAATGTCGTTCCACTTCATGATTGTGTCCCACTTGTTGTTGATTCTTCACAAAAAAATACAGTTTTATATCTTTATGTTTGAAGCCTGAAATGTGGCAAAAGGTCGCAAAGTTCAAGGGGGCCGAATACTTTCGCAAGGCACTGTACGTTTATGTTCTAACGTGTATGGTGGTATGTATCAAATGACGCTGTAGCATATAGGCAATTTATGCTGGTGGAGAATGTATCCATCTGCTTGAGCCCTAATTTTCCTTGGCTAACATCAAAAGTTAAAACCACAAAATCATGGCACTGTCATCTGCATGATTATGAATTCAGTACATTATTGTCAAGCAATACCCCGAATAGACACAGGACCTATGATAATGGGCCTGTATAGGCTGAAGGGAGTTTAATGGCCACACATATGATATAAAGACTAAATCATGTATTTTTTTATTTGTTTGTTGAGGCTCTAATGTCGATATAATTTAGGTTTTATATATACACATTTATATACTTGTTTGACCGATTTATTCAGCTTTTGATGCCCTAAAACCCTATGTGTTTATCTAGCAAAATCTGGTCATGTATGCAAAAATTGACTTTGTCTTTTGTAGCTCAGACTTGAGGTTTGGCACAAATACATCTTTGGGATGATTCTGAGATCATTTTCCAACCCCATAACACTGGTGCACATGGGAGGGGCTCAGTGGCGCCACCCAGAGGTACATTTTAACCACACTTTTATGATTTGTAAATCATGAAAATATTGACATATAACGTGAAGGTTTGCGAAGAAACACTTATTAAATAATGTCAACCCCACATTTCAAGCTTGAATTTTAATGACCGAAAAACACATTTAAAAAGTGCACCACTTATGATGTAGTACAGCTTTATTTAGGTATACATGTCATGTTACAAGTGATTTGGAAGTATAGTGGTGAAGATATTGATAAAGAAGATCAACCGAGCTAGGGTTAGGGTTAGGAAGAAAACTACAAAATGGCGGCATATTTGTAGTTCACACCTCTTCTGGTTTCTGTAACAATGCCAGTTGTTAGCCTATTTGTTACATACATTATTTGAAATAATACAACGTTATATATGGATATGTAGTTGTGATTCAAACAAAAGAACGATGGAGCAACAAGAATTGATTAACAGAAAATTCGAATGAATCACACCTGAGACATAGGCCATACAAATGTAAAGGTAATAACAGATTGAGTCAACATGTGCAGCATTTACCGTGAATGCAGTCTCCGCGAAAGCGGGAACATTTCCTTTGAATGTAAATCACGCTGTAAAACTGAACTTCAGTGACGCGGATGGAATAGAGCCCTTTAAGCCTGTTTCATCCGCAGCAGATAGGAGAGTCAGAGTTCAGATTGTTATACAGAACTCCCCTCACACCATGGCCTCCAGTCTCCTCTTTCTTAAGTCAATTTATCAGAAATTATGAGTCTATAAGGCTTGATCTCCACATTTGTTTCTCTAGAGGCTAAAGCTAGAATGTTTAATTGCTAAAACCATTTTTGGACAGTTAAATGTTGCAGGCAGGATCAGATGCAGAAGTGATGATTTTATTTAAAGATGGTAATGGTGATCTAGATGTTCAAATGACAATATTTACAAAATAATCTAAATGTATATTTACAAACTGTACAACTAACAGGTCAATGAAAAGACAATACTTTGGAGGAAGCAAACCTGTCTATTCCATTAGACTGAGGTTGGGGTATACCAGGATCATGTCAGGTTCCCATCACCCTGACATAAATGGTAAATTACAATCAAAAATCGCCTGTATCGCATCTAACAATTAAACCGAAATGCCCAAAAAGATTCTTGTCCCGAAGCCAATCCTGCATTGTCTTGGCTGTGTGCTTAGGGTCGTTGTCCTGTTGGAAGGTGAACCTTCGCCCCAGTCTGAGGTCCTGAGCGCACTTGAGCAGGTTTTCATCAAGGATGTCTGTACTTTGCTCCGTTCATCTTTGCACCTCCCTGACCAAGGCACTTCGCCCCCAATTGCTCAGTTTGGCTAGGCGGCCAGCTCTCGGAAGAATCTTGGTGGTTCTAAACTTCTTCCATTTAAGAATGATGGAGGCCACTGTGTTCTTGCAGACTTTCAATGCTGCAGGAATATTTTGGTACCCTTCCCCAGATCTGTGCCTCGACACAATCCTGTCTCAGAGCTCTACGGACAATTCCTTTGACCTCATGGCTTGGTTTTTGCTCTGACATGTACTGTCAACTGTGGGACCTTATATAGACAAGCGTATGCCTTTCCAAATCATGTCCAGCCCATTGAATTTACCACATGTGGACTCCAATCAAGTTGTAATTTTGAGTCTCATAGCAAAGGGTCTGAATATGTAAATAAGGTATTCATGTTTTACATTTTTCATACATTTGCAAAAATGTCTAAAGCAATGTTTTTGCTTTGTCATTATGGGGTATTGTGTGTAGATTTCTGGGGATTTTTAAAAATATAATCCATTTTAGAACAAGGCTGTAACATACAAAATTGTGGGAAAAGTCAAGAGGTCTGAATACTTTCCGAAGGCACTGTATATACACTGCTCAAAAAAATAAAGGGAACACTTAAACAACACAATGTAACTCCAAGTCAATCACACTTCTGTGAAATCAAACTGTCCACTTGGGAAGCAACACTGATTGACAATAAATTTCACATGCTGTTGTGCAAATGGAATAGACAACAGGTGGAAATTATAGGCAATTAGCAAGACACCCCAATAAAGGATTGGTTCTGCATGTGGTGACCACAGACCACTTCTCAGTTCCTATGCTTCCTGGCTGATGTTTTGGTCACTTTTGAATGCTGGCGGTGCTTTCACTCTAGTGGTAGCATGAGACGGAGTCTACAACCCACACAAGTGGCTCAGGTAGTGCAGTTCATCCAGGATGGCACATCAATGCGAGCTGTGGCAAGAAGGTTTGCTGTGTCTGTCAGCGTAGTGTCCAGAGCATGGAGGCGCTACCAGGAGACAGGCCAGTACATCAGGAGACGTGGAGGAGACCGTAGGAGGGCAACAACCCAGCAGCAGGACCGCTACCTCCACCTTTGTGCAAGGAGGAGCAGGAGGAGCACTGCCAGAGCCCTGCAAAATGACCTCCAGCAGGCCACAAATGTGCATGTGTCTGCTCAAACGGTCAGAAACAGACTCCATGAGGGTGGTATGAGGGCCCGACGTCCATAGGTGGGGGTTGTGCTTACAGCCCAACACCGTGCAGGTGTTGGCATTTGCCAGAAAACACCAAGATTGGCAAATTCGCCACTGGCGCCCTGTGCTCTTCACAGATGAAAGCAGGTTCACACTGAGCACGTGACAGATGTGACAGAGTCTGGAGACGCCGTGGAGAACGTTCTGCTGCCTGCAACATCCTCCAGCATGACCGGTTTGGCGGTGGGTCAGTCATGGTGTGGGTGGCATTTCTTTGGTGGGCCGCACAGCCCTCCATGTGCTCGCCAGAGGTAGCCTGACTGCTATTAGGTACCGAGATGAGATCCTCAGACCCCTTGTGAGACCATATGCTGGTGCAATTGGCCCTGGGTTCCTCCTAATGCAAGACAATGCTAGACCTCATGTGGCTGGAGTGTGTCAGCAGTTCCTGCAAGAGGAAGGCATTGATGCTATGGACTGGCCCGCCCGTTCCCCAGACCTGAATCCAATTGAGCACATCTGGGACATCATGTCTCGCTCCATCCACCAACAGACTGTCCAGGAGTTGGCGGATGCTTTAGTCCAGGTCTGGGAGGAGATCCCTCAGGAGACCATCCGCCACCTCATCAGGAGCATGCCCAGGCGTTGTAGGGAGGTCATACAGGCACGTGGAGACCACACACACTACTGGGCCTCATTTTGACTTGTTTTAAGGACATTACATCAAAGTTGGATCAGCCTGTAGTGTGGTTTTCCACTTTAATTTTGAGTGTGACTACAAATCCAGACCTCCATGGGTTGATACATTTGATTTGATTTCCATTGATACTTTTTGTGTGATTTTGTTGTCAGCACATTCAACTATGTAAAGAAAAAAGTATTTAATAAGAATATTTCATTCATTCAGATCTAGGATGTGTTATTTTAGTGTTCCCTTTATTTTTTTGAGCAGTGTATATAACCTGTATATTTTCTCATCAGGCCACAGAGGAACCTCTGTTCCAGCAGCAGACTGAAGGTTCCCTCCAGATTGGTGCTCAATCTGTTACTCTGCTGTCTGTGGAGCACAGTATGGAAGCGACTGCTGGTGGGGGACTATCGATTGAGGATACTGTACTTTCTCTCTAATGTCTTGAGTTTTCTGTAATCAGAAATGTTCTAAATACTTTTACCAGGGAGATCAATTATATTCATTGATCTAACAATTGTACTGTTTCAAAACACACTGAGGAAGTATCTCTCGATCTGCACAAGGTGATATACAGATATTCCACTTTCCTGCTGTGCCGTGAAAATCAAAAATGTATTAGAGAGGGCATACAATAATGCATAACAAAATATAGCAACTTTGTTTTGTCATTTGAAATGAATTACATACAATGGTATGTTGCTGGAGCATTGCAACATATTGCTCCACCCAGCACAGAGCAGGTTTTTGCCTCTCAATGGTGACACTGACATTCCTGCCCGAATCCCTAATGTTGTCCAGAGTTGTTCTTAAAACATAACACCAGTGACAGATGTGACAACATTTCTAATCAATACTGAAATTCAATGATAAGATTATTTGTAACGATTGTCGTCGGGAGAAGGAGAAGAGGACCAAGGTGCAGCGTGGTAAGGGTTCATAATGCTTTTAATAAATACGAATACTTGAACAAAAAACACCACCACCACCAACAACAACAACAACAACAACAACAACAAACGAACAGTTCTGCAAGGTGCAACACACACAAAACAGAAAACAACTACCCACAACCCATAGTGGGAAAACAGGCTGCCTAAGTATGGTTCTCAATCAGAGACAACGATAGACAGCTGGCCTCTGATTGGGAACCATACCAGGCCCAACACATAGAAATATAAACACACAGAACAAAACATAGAATGCCCACCCCAACTCACGCCTTGAACAAACTAAAATAGAGACATACAAAAGGAACTAAGGTCAGGACGTGACATTATTGATACAATAATTACATGGAAGAGACTATGCAAATTTCTGCCATTTCCCTTCCTGCCTATGTTACAACTTCTCTTGCTCGGTAAAGCCTCTGTGGCTGAGAGTCCACTAAAACAAAACAAAAAACAGGACATGTTAGGAACATCACTAGAGTCAAGCAGCATCAAGTAGATGAAGAACAATTCCAAGTGTACTAACATTGCCTCTGGCGTATTCTTTTTCCCATGGTGGAGAGGTGCATCCGTCAGGAGGTCAATACAATGGGACAGCGTCATTTCTTTGGGGAGCTTCCCAAAGCGCCTCAGATACAACCACAACCTCTCCATCTGCTCCCCATCTGCCAATCCAGCACTTTCGAAATACCTCGTCTTGAATTTCATCTAGAAATATAAAATCATGTCATACAAAGGGTTTATTTGGTTAAACCTTATAAAATATGAATAAATACCTACTGACAATAAGAATGATCATGTTCAAGTACCTGACATGGCAAGTCATGTCCATAAGCATGGAAAACTGGCACAACAAATTTGGTCCTATGTTTCAATTCAGGAGAGTTTCTCTAAAAAGACTAAATGTTAATATTAAAAACAATTTTAGGCGAAAACTGCTATTCAAATGTTAAAGTCAATGAGATCTTGAATAAAAAAGGTTAATTACTTGCATGTGTGGCTGCATCTTGCATGCAATGTCATACATGAAGACGAGATTGATGTTCTTGCCTCTCATACCCTCCTTCATCTCTCTCAGTAAGCACACTGCATTTGACAAACTACAGAAGAGATATATGATTATTTGCAAACTAAATTAATCAAACACTGAACATTTTTTTTACAAAGAAAATGGAGGAAAAAAAACTCCTTATTACTGCATCCCACCTTTCACCCTTTTTCATGTTCAGGAAGTGAATCGGGTCCTCGTTCTCACAGGAACGCCCCAACACGCCTGTCTAGTCCAATTCCGTTATTTTGGGTTTGGACCTGATGGCGCTTGAAATGCCGCTTGAAATCCATGGCAACCTTAAACATTGTTTTTTTTAATATCAAGTACAGTACAGGCATAACGTACTGAGCTGTTGCCTGAAGCAGATCACAAACAGTGGTGCCAGATTCAGTGCCTAAATGGATGTTGCATGACACAACCAATAATATTACATTAAACATACACAATGCCAACATACCGTCCCCAACCTTAAGACCACTGAGCCAAACAGATGAAGTGGAGGGACCACTGCAACATTTAAATATGAATTAGTGGCAAGGTTTGGTATCATGAGTTCAAATAATTCTAGATTTTGTTCACATTCCCTTCCAGTTGTGCATAAGGTAATAATGGAAGGTATCCTTAAAATGCAGTGCACATTACATTCAGGTATTACCCGTCTGTGATATGGGCTTACAAACCAATCCATCCACATCAGCTTGGTTTGCAAAGTATTTTTTCCTCATGTTTGATGGCTCATGACTTGATCCAGACAACTTTCCTGGGCAAACCAAAAAGCCTATTCGCTGCTACCACCACTGTTCCATTGTCCTGTAAAGAGATGTCAAATATACTTGGATACAACTTTATAGTTTTTGGACCCCAGGAAGAGTAGCTTCTGCTTTGTAACAGATGATGGGGATCCCCAAAAAAAACAAATCAAATGAAAGACTAGAAGTCTGTTTGTCTGTAAATCTGTTTGGCAAAAATGGAACAGAGATGTTTCAAATAGATACTTTGTGTTTATAAAAGAGGGAGACATCACAATTGATATTTTATGCGTTGATGTGTTTTTTGGGGTGATAAAAAATGAAATAGGCCAAAGCAATTACAACAAACCTTGGGACAGAGTGGGCACTGGGTTCCATCGGCAGTTTCTGGGGCCAGACGGCACAACATATCAAGTATGTCAGAACTCCTCATAGGCCTCATTTGTCAGGGCGGTATACAAGTCTCTTCCCTGAAATGAATGAACAAGAGTCGCTTACTGGCACTCTGATTCATTACTGCATTCCATCAGAGTAGGACATCAACACTCTGATTCAATACTGCATTACATCAGAGTAGGACATCAACACTCTGATTCATTACTGCATTCCATCAGAGTAGGACATCAACACTCTGATTCATTACTGCATTCCATCAGAGTAGGACATCAACACTCTGATTCATTACTGCATTCCATCAGAGTAGGACATCAACACTCTGATTCATTACTGCATTCCATCAGAGTAGGACATCAACACTCTGATTCATTACTGCATTCCATCAGAGTAGGACATCAACACTGATTCATTACTGCATTCCATCAGAGTAGGACATAAACACTCTGATTCATTACTGCATTCCATCAGAGTAGGACATCAACACTCTGATTCATTACTGCATTCCATCAGAGTAGGACATCAACACTCTGATTCATTACTGCATTCCATCAGAGTAGGACATCAACACTCTGATTCATTACTGCATTCCATCAGAGTAGGACATCAACACTCTGATTCATTACTGCATTACATCAGAGTAGGACATCAACACTCTGATTCATTACTGCATTCCATCAGAGTAGGACATAAACACTCTGATTCATTACTGCATTCCATCAGAGTAGGACATCAACACTCTGATTCATTACTGCATTCCACCAGAGTAGGACATCAACACTCTGATTCATTACTGCATTCCATCAGAGTAGGACATCAACACTCTGATTCATTACTGCATTCCATCAGAGTAGGACATCAACACTCTGATTCATTACTGCATTCCATCAGAGTAGGACATCAACACTCTGATTCATTACTGCATTCCATCAGAGTAGGACATCAACACTCTGATTCATTACTGCATTCCATCAGAGTAGGACATCAACACTCTGATTCATTACTGCATTCCATCAGAGTAGGACATCAACACTCTGATTCATTACTGCATTCCATCAGAGTAGGACATCAACACTCTGATTCATTACTGCATTCCATCAGAGTAGGACATAAACACTCTGATTCATTACTGCATTCCATCAGAGTAGGACATCAACACTCTGATTCATTACTGCATTCCATCAGAGTAGGACATCAACACTCTGATTCATTACTGCATTCCATCAGAGTAGGACATCAACACATACAGCAAATGCATTTTCACATACAAGTAGAACATGGTTTCTACAACAGATCTGTTTATCAAAACAGGAATTTGGTTAAAAACTTTTGCAGACAAAGTAGAAATAGTATAGAATCAGATTATAATAGTGATTACTCACTGTCCTATGATGAAAATTGAATGACAGGCCAATGGCCCTCAGTGACACCACTCTCAAGCTGCAGCAGAGCTCTACTCTCACATCATGCACTCGGCCTGAAAGACGAAAAATAGTTTGTCATGAAAAGTTCTATTAAAAAAAATGGAGCAAAAACTACACATTTTCCAATGCAAATATAAATTGTTTTCTTTGACATATCTGTGATGCGTAACTGGACAATCCACAGTCAGGAATTCAGTTTCACCATCAATCGGGGTCAACAACGTAGAAAACTTAGCATTTCGCATAGTAAACATAGCCAACAAGTTGAAAAAGTTGAGGTTTGGTGAAAAATGTATGGGAAATAACGTTACCACTGGGTGCATTATAATTAGCCTTGTCCCAGCCATGACAGCCCATAGAGCAGAAGACTATCTCCTATTTGAGTAGTATGAGGTAACTTGATATACAAGTAAACCCCTTGGACAGGATATACCCCTTGGACAGGGTGCTAGTCTATCGCAATGCCTTACCCTGAATCCATCCGCTTAGTGCGGAGTGCCAAGCAGAGATGCATTGGGTCAAGCTTTTTAGAGTCTTTGGTATGACTGAACTGGGGATCAAACCCAACCTTCCAATCTCAGGGCCGACACTAACCCCAAGGCCACTGAGTTGATGGGTATATTCTGCTTTAAATAAACAACATCCGCTGCATATTGTCTGCTGCTGTAACTGACAACTGAGGTTTTAGGTTTTCTCCTTCAATGATTTGAGGGCAATTGCTTACCGAAACTGTCATGTTCACTTTTAATATCTGCAAAACCATGTATTTTGAGTCGTAAAGGGGTGGCCAGCCAAATCATTCATTTTAAAAGTCTCCCATGACTATATCCAGTAATAGGTTATTATTGTTCTAGTTATGATCTCATAACACAGTTACGCTACTACAGTTAAGGCATAAGTCATAATCAAGGGGTATACACTGAGTAAATCAAACATTAGGAACACCTTCCAAATATTGAGTTGTGTGCCTCCCCCCTTTTGCCCTCAGAACAACCTCAATTCGTCGGGGCATGGACTCTACAAGGTGTTGAAAGCGTTCCACAGGGATGCGGGCCCATGTTGACTCCAATGCTTCCCACACTTGTGTCAAGTTGACTGGATGTCCCTTGGGTGGTGGACCATTCTTGATACACACAGGAAACTGTTGAGTGTAAAAACCCATCAGGGTTGCAGTTCATGACACGAACCGGTGCACCTGGAACCTACTACCATATCCCGTTCATTTTTTGTCTTGCCCATTCACCCTCTGAATGGCACACACACAAACCATGTCTCAATGGTATCAAGGCTCTAAAATCTTTCTTTAACCTGTCTCCTCCCCTTCACCTACACTGGTTGAAGTGGATTTAACAAGTGACAATAAGGGATCATAGCTTTCACCTGGATTCACCTGGTCAGTCTGTGTCATGGAAAGAGCAGGTGTTCCTAATGTTTTGTACACTCAGTGTATTTCATTTGAAAATGCAAACTAAATTGCCTTGAACTTGTCGCGTAATAAAAAGGTTATATAGATGTAACGGATGTGAAACGGCTAGCTTAGTTAGCGGTGGTGCGCGCTAAATAGCGTTTCAATCGGTGACGTCACTTGCTCTGAGACCTTGAAGTAGTAGTTCCCCTTGCTCTGCAAGGGCCGCGGCTTTTGTGGAGCGATGGGTAACGATGCTTCGAGGGGTGACTGTTGTTGATGTGTGCAGAGGGTCCCTGGTTCGCGCCCGGGTATGGGCGAGGGGACGGTCTAAAGTTATACTGTTACATAGAGATGAAGTTGACAGATTTTTGTTTACTGTAAGATATTACTAACAAATGCATTTATTACTTCTCAATGTCATCAAATACCCTCAGAGGTCTACTGTGGTTGAGTGAGCACTTATGGCCACCTCTCTGCCTCCAGTGCCATTCAAAAGCAAACGGAAGGGTCCTTTTGAATTGACCATCCTTAAGAGGAAGAGTATTGGTTAAGAGCTTGGGCTTGGTTTCAATGATTTAGCCACGGCTAAAAAGCATGACCTGGTGAAAATAAGTAAGTTGTGGGTGGAAATATGTATCAGATAGAGCGAGAGAAACAGAGAGTGTCTGAGACCTCTGTGAAGGTCTCAGACACTGACCATTTCACTTAACCGATGTTTGAGAAATTAGTTTCCTTGTCAATTGGGCACATGATGAAACATTGTCATTGATAATTACCTGCAGTCAGAGCTAAATATTGTCTCAGCCCCACAGTCAGTGCACCGCCATATTATCTCTGGCTCGATCCCACACACGGAGCAGATGGATTTTTAGTGGGGGGTCCGTGGAGTCCCTTATTTCTCTCCATGTAGTCACTGTTTCCCATTTTCTCCTCTGAGCATTGGTAGACTGGGTATTACTTGTAGATGGACGATGGTCCTCCCTTTGGGACTGAGGACGTTCCGAGCTGGAGGTGCAGCACTGAGGGACAATGTGCCTCTTTTTCTTTTTGCCTCTCAATGGAATTTCCTTTCCCAGGACAAAGATGTTTGTTTTCCCAAATTTGGGCATTGTTGCACAATTCTGAAACAGAGACCGTTCTGAAGAATCAGATAAAATACATATAGTTGATCACAAACTCAAAGAAGGCAAAGAAGCCAGGAAATTCCTGTCCACTTTCCAAAGGTATTCACCATATGTTTCACAAATCATTTTACAAGGATTATGCAATATTTGGGTCAGGGTTCATCAAATAGATTCAGCCGCGGGCCAAATTTGTTTTGAGCAGATAGTCAGGGGGCCCGAACATAAAACAAATATTTGTAGATTGCAAATTCACTTCAATATATAAAAACATATATAATATTTGACTAAAACCTAATCATTTCAAACCTTGATTACGTTTGGGGACATTGCGTAGGGTTCCATCTTTCGGATGGGACGTTAAAATGGGTGTCCTGACTCTGTGGTCCTTCTAAATCCCATGGCGCTTATTGTAAGAGTAGGGGTGTTCACCCCAGTGTCATGGCTAAATTCCCAAACTGGCCACATTCAATCATGGCCACCTAATCGTCCCATCATTCCCAATTGACATATATCACTCCTCACCTCTCCACCTGATAGCTGATGTGTGGTGAGCGTTCTGGCACATAAATGGTCAGTACTACACATTGATGGTGGATGAGGTGAGTTTTCCCCTACTATGTAAAGCGCTTTGAGTACCTCAGTTGGTAGAAAAGAGCTATATCATCAGATTAAACAAATTAAAATCACTTGGGAGCTGATTTCCTGGTGTTTTTTTACGTCTTTTATGTCCAACAATTTTAGATTGTTTTAATAATATATATTTTTTTAAATAAAAAATGATAATGCCAACAATTTTTTTATAGATGCATATCTGTTTTTTATACATACAGTACCAGTCAAAAGATTTGGACACACCTACTCATTCAAGGGTTTTTCTTATTTTTTTTCTTTATTTGAACTATTTTCCACATTGTACAATAATAGTGAAGACATCAAAACTATGAAATAACACATATTGAATCATGTTGTAACCAAAAACGTGTTAAAGAAATCAAAACCATTTGCCTTGATGACAGCTTTGCACACTATTGGCATTCTCTCAACCAGCTTCATGAGATAGTCACTTGGAATTCATTTCAATTAACAGGTGTGCCCTGTTAAAAGTTAATTTGTGGAATTTCCTTCCTTCTTAATGAGTTTGAGCCAATCAGTTGTGATGTGAAAAGGTAGGGGTGGTATACAGAAGATAACCCTATTTGGTAAAAGACCAAGTCCATATTATGGCAAGAACAGCTCAAATAAGCAAAGATAAATGACAGTCCTTTATTACTTTAAGACATGAAGGTCAGTCAATAATTTCCAGAACTTTGAAAGTTTCTTCAAGCGCTTCAAGTTGCAAAAACCATCAAGCGCTATGATGAAACTGGCTCCCATGAGGCCCGCCATAATACAGAAAGACCCAGAGTTACTTCTGCTGCAGAGGATGAGTTCATTAGAGCCTCAGAAATTGCAGCCCAAATAAATGCTTCACATAGTTCAAGTAACAGACACATCTCAACATCAACTGTTCAGAGGAGACTGCGTCAATAAGGCCTTCATGGTTGAATTGCTGCAAAGAAACCACTACTAAAAGACACCAATAATAAGAAGAGACTTGCTTGGTCCAAGAAACATGAGCAATGGACATTAGACCGGTGGAAATCTGTCCTTTGGTCTGATGAGTCCAAGATGAGATTTTTGGTTCCAACCACCCTGTCTTTGTGAGACGCAGAGTAGGTGAATGGATGATCTCTGCATGTGTGGTTCCCACCATGAATGGAAGAGGTGTGATCGTGTGGTGGTGCTTTGCTGGTGACACTCAGTGATTTATTTAGAATTCAAGGCACACTTAACCATATGCTAGCTATGCTACCTAGTGTTGCGTTGTGGGTTTTGTATTCGACTTGAGCTGCAACAGATTTCCACACCAATTTTCACATGTTGCTACCAACCTTACTATAATGACAAAATTAACCATTTGTTCACAAAAAAGAATGTTCTGAAATATGAGTGTTATTTAACACTGTAAATTATAGGAATTAGTGGTTTGGGGTGGATTTTTCCTTTAATTGTTGACATCGATCAGAAACAAATAGTTTGGCCTGCATCATGCAAAGGGAGACCGCAATCATAATTATTGGGAGTAGGATGGAGTTCTCTATCTCCACAGCATCCTGCATATGGCTCTCCATTCATATTCGACTGATAAATTGCAATACGTTTCATCACCAAAGGGTGGCTGAACAAAAATCTAAAACGCAACATGCAACAATTTCTAAGATTTTACTGAGTTACAGTTCATATAAGCAAATCAGTTAATTTAAATAAATTCTTTAGGCCCTAATCTACGGATTTCACAAGACTGGAAATACAGATATGCATCTGTTGGTGACTGATACTTTAAAAACAAGATTAGGGCGTGGATCAGTAAACCAGTCGGTATCTGGTGTGATCACCTAATGCATGATATGTACATGTCGGGATAACTCTCATGTACTTTCGGAAAGTATTCAGACACTTTCCCCATTTTGTTACTTTACAGCCTAATTATAAAATTGATTAAATATTTTTTCCCCTCATAAATCTACACACAATACATCATCATGACAAAGCAATTTATTTATTTTTTATTTTTATTTTATTTATTTATTTTTTTTGTGTGCAAATGTCAAGGGGTCTGAATGCTTTCCGAATGCACTGTATATATGGGTCATTCAATGAAAATGGTGGCTTTATGAAAAGCCAACTTTTACACATTTTATTTATTTAAAAAAAATCATAACTTATAGTCAGATAATAGTTAACCCCTTAACATTATATATCATCATAAATGACAGCTTAAATTTTTTGGGATTTTTACTACATTACATAAAAAAATGCTTGTGCTGCCTTTTTGTCACTGGTGTATTACCTATATTTTAGATGACAATTCAGTCTTTCTAGAATGTAATTTCAGTCTTTAATTTGCATATACAGTTGAAGTCGGAAGTTTACATTTCTTGTTAATTAAGAAACTATAGTTTTGGCGAGTCGGTTAGGACATCTACTTTGTGCATGACACAAGTAATTTTTTTTAACAATATAATTGTTTGCAAACAGATTATTTCACTTATAATTCACTGTATCACAATTCCAGTGGCTCAGACGTTTACATGCATTAAGTTGACTGGGCCTTTAAACAGCTTGAAGAAATCCAGAAAATTACGTCATGGCTTTAGAAGCTTCTGATAGGCTAATTGACATAATTTTAGTCAATTGGAGGTGTACCTGTGGATGTATTTCAAGGCCTACCTTCAAACTCAGTGCCTCTTTGCTTGACATCATGGGAAAATCAAAAGAAATCAGCCAAAAAAATGTAGACCTCCACAAGTCTGGTTCATCCTTGGGAGCAATTTCCAAACCCCTGAAGGTACCACGTTCATCTGTACAAACAATAGTACGCAAGTATAAACACCATGGGACCACGCAGCAGTCATACCGCTCAGGAAGGAGACGCCTTCTGTCTCCTAGAGATGAACGTACTTTGGTGCGAAAAGTACAAATCAATCCCAGAACAACAGCAAAGGACTTTGTGAAGATGCTGGAGGAAACAGGTACAAAAGTATCTATCAGTGAAACGAGTCCTATATCGACATAACCTGAAAGGCCGCTCAGCAAGGAAGAAGCCACTGCTCCAAAAACACCATAGAAATGCCAGATTACGGTTTGCAACTGCACATGGGGACAAAGATCGTACTTTTTGGAGAAATGTCCTCTGGTCTGATGAAACAAAAATAGAACGGTTTGGCCATAATGACCATCGTTATGTTTGGAGGAAAAAGGGGGAGGCTTGCAAGCCGAAGAACACCGTCCTAACCGTGAAGCACGGGGGTGGCAGCATCATGTTGTGGGGGTGCTTTGCTGCAGGACTGGTGCACTTCACAAAATAGATGGCTTCATGAGGAAGGAAAATTATGTGGATATACTAAAGCAACATCTCAAGACATCAGTCAGGAAGTTAAAGCTTGGTCGCAAATTGGTCTTCCAAATGGACAATGACCCCAAGCATACTTCCAAAGTTGTGGCAAAATGGCTTAAGGACAACAAAGTCAAGGTATTGGAGTGGCCATCACAAAGCCCTGACCTCAACCTATAGAAAATGTGTGGGCAGAACTGACAAGTGTGTGCGAGCAAGGAGGCCTACAACCCTGACTCAGTTACAACAGCACTCAGCACAACAGCACTTAGGAGGAATGGGCCAAGATTCACCCAACTTATTGTGGGAAGCTTTTGGGAGGCTACTCGAAACATTTGACCCAAGTTAAACAATTTAAAGGCAATGCTACCAAATACTAATTGAGTGTATGTAAACTTCTGACCCACTGGGAATGTGATGAAAGAAATAAAAGCTAAAATAAATCATTCTCTCTACTATTATTCTGTCATTTCACATTCTTAAAATAAAGTGTTGATCCTGCCTGACCAAAGACATGGACATTTACTAGGATTAAATGTCAGGAATTGTGAAAAACTGAGTTTAAATGTATTTGGCTAAGGTGTATGTAAACGTCTGACTTCAACTGTATAATCAAAGACAGAAAAGGTTAATGATAATACTAAGAAATTGTTTAGATAAGTCAAAATTGACTTTGAACACACGTGTAAAGTTATTTTGTCTGACATTTTTCCATTTATACTATTGTTTTGCTGTTTGTAACATTAGAAATAATTGAGGTTGAGTCATCAAAAGTGAATGATCATATCCTTAAAATGTTTACTAATGAATGTAGCAACAAAAACCATATTCAATTAAATTGGGCAAACCTAATGCCAGAACACCAATATGCCATACAGTAACACCAGTGACACAATGTGAAATCAATGACAAACAAATGTTATCAATTTATTAGTCAAATTTGTCATTTCTGCTGGATCATGCCTTCTGCTAGGTGAGATGTTGCAGAAGGTGATGGGGGGCTCCTCTGGATGTCTGAAGCATACTTGCAAGTGAAGTTCTCACGGAAGTCTATATGGATCAGGCAATCAGTCAATCATTTTGTAATTTGGGTGAACTATCCCTTTAAGTAACTCTGTAGATACAGAGTACATGTGTCTTCCTACAGACAGATTGTCTTAATTCTGACCTTGCAGTACTGGGTTCACTGTCTGGAGTGGATGGGGAGGTCAACACTGTCGTTCCTGCTCTCAATCTCTCTGTTTTGCCTGTCTGACCCGCCATTTCCTTCGATCCTGTCTTTTTTCCCTTTCTGTGAGATCCTTCACTCTCTTTTTTAACTCTCTAAATCCTTTAAGTAAGTCTGGTGTTTTTGTGGTGTGAGTCAGCTTCCCTGTGCTGTCTGTAGTGTATTTGCTTTTCAGCAGCACCTAATTTCGCCATATCTAACAAAAGGAAAGCCATATTATGTGATTATAATATTGAAAGTAATAAAATGCAAATAAGGCATTATAGTCATGTCACCGATGTTACCAGCTAGAACTGAAACACCGGTGACAAATCTGCAGACAAGATGTCATATCTAAGATGGCGGCCACTATCTCAAACCACACTTCTTAAGTTTTAAATAAATCACTTAATCATGCAATTTTATCAATCATTTTAATCCAATTTCCTTTCCCCTTACTATAAACTGTATAACACCAGTGACACATCTTAAGTCCTTGCATGAAATTACCAAGTTAATCATCAAATTGTTAACATATGAGGAGAGAGTGCACACTCACCATGTGCTTTCAAAACAGTCCCATCACCAATGAACCTTCAATGACCCAGGAAGAATTTGGCAAGGATGTTTCATTTTTCCAAGTGGTGTTTTTTATACATTTTAACACCAGTGACATGAAATTGAGGGATAGCTATTACTTGTAAATGATTTTTAATATTTATTTTATATTTTAGTTGTTTAAGTTGTCCACTAAATAACTATAATACTTTCATTTTGTATTATGACATTTAAAGAGGGAGAAAAATATATTTTTAAACTAGAAATATGTCACTAAACCATGACTCCTGACCAGAGGGACAAGCCAATTTCATGGTACTGACCGTGCTCTACAATATATAGAAAAAATAGTTTGCAATATAACTGTCTTACATATGTTTTATTAATAATAAAAGGTCAATAAAACAAAGTGTTTTTCCTGATGAATAAGGCAGGTGTCACGACTCCGACCGAAGTTGGCTCCCCTTCCCGTTCGGGTGGCGCTCGGCGGTCGTCGTCGCCGGCCTACTAGCTGCCACTGATTCTTTCCTCCCCCTCCTTATGTGTTTATTGAGTACACTTGTTTTGAGTTGGGTATAATTAGTGAGGCTTTATTAGTCAGCCGGCCCGCCTGGTTCTTTGTGCGGGATTAATTATTGTGACCTTCTGTTTTGTAGTAGAGGAACGTGTTTGTTCCTGGTCGTGCATTTTGGTTGTGAGCACCCTGTGTTGCGTTTTGTGCAGTAAAGAGCATAGCATCGCACTCTATGTTTCCTGCGTCTGACTCCACACCCACGACACCCGGAGCGTTACAGAATCCCGCACCACGAAAGAATGGAGTCAGCAGGAGCAGCAGCCAACCCTCTCCCATCAATGGAGGAAAGGGTCCTACATCATACCACCGTTCTCCATCGGATCGGAACGGCTATGGTGATGGAGAGAATGGACCACCTTCGGCTCCCCCAGCTCAGGACTCCCCATCTCCCGACTCCAGCACCCTCCGTCTTACGCTCCCGAGGGTTTATGATGGAGCGGCGGCGGGGTGCCAGGGGTTCTTACTCCAGCTGGAACTGTACCTGGCCAACGTTAGACCCACTCCCTCGGGAGTGGAGAGGGTGAGTGTCCTCATCTCCTGCCTCACGGATCGTGCTCTGGAGTGGGCGAACGCAATCTGGAATGGCCCAGACTCAGCGAAGGAGCACTACCCAGAGTTTTCCCGCCGTTTCCACGCCGTGTTTGACCACCCTCCAGATGGCCGAGCGGCAGGAGAACGACTATTCCACCTCAGGCAAGAGAAGAGGAGCGCCCAGGATTACGCGTTGCAGTTCCGGACCTTGGCAGCAGGATCTGGGTGGAACGACAGGGCCCTTATCAACCACTACCGGTGTAGTCTCCGGGAGGACGTCCGCAGGGAGCTAGCGTGTCGGGACACCGCTCTTTCCCTGGATGAGCTGATTGACATGTCCATTCGACTGGACAATCTGCTGGCTGCCCGCGGGTGTTCGGAGAGGGTCCTGTGTGTTCCACTACCCAGCACCTCCACTCCCATTTCGATGGAGTTGGGAGGGGCTGTGCCGAGGGGTACCAGAGGAGGAGGCTCCCCCTGCACCAGCTGTGGTCGGAGAGGACACACGGCCGATCGGTGCTGGGGGGGTCCGTCTGAGAGTTGAGATGGCAGGCGGAACACTTCTCGATCACCCCAGGTGAGTCAGCACCAAACTCACCCAGAACCCCCTGTTGGTCACATGTTTGTCTTGATTTTTTTCCTTACATTTTTCCCCTCTTCCCAGCATAGGGCGCTAGTCGATTCAGGCGCAGCTGGGAACTTTATGGATCGCGGACTCGCTATTAAATTAGGTGTTCCACTTGTGCCGATAGATTCTCCCTTTCCTGTGCATTCCCTAGATAGCCGGCCATTAGGGTCAGGGGTGGTCAGGGAGACCACGGTTCCACTGGACATGGTAACGCAGGGGAATCATAGGGAGCGTATCAGTCTCTATATTATTGATTCGCCTCTGTTTCCAGTGGTGCTAGGGATTCCCTGGCTGGCCCGGCACAATCCTAAAATTTAGTGGAGACAGGGGGTTCTCCAGGGGTGGTCAGAGGAGTGTTCTGGAAGGTGTCTGGGAGTTTCCATCGGTGCCACGTCGGTGGAGAGTCCAGACCAGGGTCCCACAGTGTGCATTCCCACCGAGTATGCCGATTTGGCAATCGCTTTCAGTAAAAAGAAGGCGACTAAATTACCACCACATCGACCGGGAAGGGATTGTGCGATAGATCTTCAGGTAAACGCTGCGCTTCCCAAGAGTCACGTGTACCCATTGTCCCAAGAGGCTATGGAGACATATGTCACGGAGTCTCTGGGACAGGGGTACATTCGGTCCTCCATCTCACCCGTCTCCTCAAGTTTATTTTTTGTGAAGAAAAAGGAGGGAGGTTTGCGTCCGTGTATTGATTATAGAGATCTAAATGCCATCACAGTGGGGTTCAGCTACCCACTACCTCTCATTGCTACTGCAGTGGAATCATTTCAGGGAGCGCAGTTCTTTACAAAATTGGCTCTCAGGAGCGTGTATAGTCTGGTGCATATTCGGAAGGGAGACGAATGGAAAACCGCATTTAGTACCACATCGGGCCACTATGATTACTGCGTCATGCCGTATGGGTTAAAGAATGCTCCAGCCGTTTTCCAATCCTTTGTAGACGAGATTCTCAGGGACCTGCACGGTCAGGGAGTGGTTGTTTATATCGATGACATTCTGATCTACTCAGCCACTCGCATGTGTCTCTGGTACGCAAGGTGCTTGGTAGACTGCTGGAGCATGACCTATACGTCAAGGCTGAGAAGTGTGTGTTCTCCAAACCAGCCGTCTCCTTTCTGGGTTATCACATTTCCACCTCGGGGGTGGAGATGGAGGGTGACCGCAGTAAGGCCGTGCGTAATTGGCCGACTCCGACCACGGTAAAAGAGGTGCAGCGGTTTTTGGGTTTTGCCAACTACTACCGGAGGTTTATCTAGGGTTTTGGCCAGATAGCGGCTCCAATTACCTCACTGCTGAAGGGGGGCCCGGTGCGGTTGCAGTGGTCAGCAGAGGCGGACGGAGCTTTCAACAGGTTGAAGGCGCTGTTCACGGATGCACCCGTGTTGGCGCATCCGGACCCCTCTCTAGCATTCATAGTGGAGGTGGACGCGTCCGAGGCTGGGGTGGGTGCCATGCTATCACAGCGCTCGGGTACGCCACCAAAACTTTGCCCCTGCGCTTTCTTTTCGAGGAAGCTCAGCTCCTCAGGGCTCTGAAGGTGTGGAGACACTGGCTTGTGGGGGCTAAGCACCCCTTTCTCATCTGGACCGACCACCAGAATCTGGAGTATATTCGGGCAGCTAGGAGACTGAACCCACGTCAGGCAAGGTGGGCCATATTTTTCACCCGATTCCGGTTCACGTTATCTTATAGACCGGGCTCCCAGAACGTGAAGGCGGACAAACTGTCCCGCCTTTACGACACGGAGGATAGTTCCACCGAACCTACTCCCATCCTTCCCGCCTCAAGGCTGATAGCACCAGTGGTATGGGAGGTGGACTCGGACATCGAGCGGGCGTTACAGGCTGAACCCGCGCCTCCTCAGTGTCCGGCGGGGCGGAAGTAAGTGCTGCTTGGTGTTCGGGACCAACTGATTCGGTGGGCTCACGTCCTACCCTCCTCGGGTCACCCTGGGGTGAGGAGAACAGTGGGGAGCCTTCGGGGGAGGTATTGGTGGCCTACCTTGGCTAGGGACGTTAAGGTTTATGTCTCCTCCTGTTCGGTATGCGCCCAGAGTAAGGCTCCTAGGCACCTTCCTAGAGGGAAGTTACAACCCCTCCCCGTTCCACAACGGCCATGGTCACATCTATCCGTAGATTTCCTGACCGATCTTCCCCCGTCTCAGGGGAACACTACGGTTCTGGTGATTGTGGATCGGTTCTCTAAGTCCTGCCGTCTCCTCCCGTTGCCCGGTATCCCTACAGCCCTACAGACTGAGGAGGCATTACTCACCCACGTCTTCCGGCACTACGGGGTGCTGGAGGACATCGTTTCTGATCGGGGCCCCCAGTTCACGTCCCGAGTATGGAGGGCGTTCATGGAGCGTCTGGGGGTCTCGGTCAGCCTGACCTCCGGTTATCACCCCGAGAGTAATGGGCAGGTGGAGAGAGTAAACCAGGAGGTGGGTAGGTTTCTGCGGTCGTATTGCCAGAACCGGCCAGGGGAGTGGGCAAGATACATCCCCTGGGCCGAAATGGCCCAGAACTCACTACGCCACTCCTCTACTAATGTGTCCCCCTTTCAGTGTGTGTTGGGGTACCAGCCGGTCCTGGCACCGTGGCATCCGAGCCAGACCGAGGCTCCTGCAGTGGAGGAATGGGTGCAGCGCTCCAAAGAGACCTGGAGGGCCGTCCAGGAATCCCTTCAACAAGCTAGTGGACGGCAGAAAAGGAGTGCTGACCGCCACCGCAGTGAGGCCCCCATGTTTGTACAGGGGGACAGGGTCTGGCTCTCGACCCGAAACCTGCCCCTCCGCTTGCCCTGCCGGAAGCTTGGGCCGCAGTGTGTAGGGCCCTTCAAAGTCCTGAGGAGAATAAACGAGGTGTGTTATCGATTACAACTCCCTTCCTATTATCGTATTAACCCCTCGTTTCATGTGTCTCTCCTCAGGCAGGTGGTAGCGGGTCCCCTACAGGACGGTGATGTGCCGGAGGTCCCTCCTCCCCCTCTGGAAATCGAGGGGTCCCCGGCGTATACGATACGGGCCATTCTGGACTTGAGACGCCGGGTGAGGGGCCTGCAGTACCTTGTGGACTGGGAGGGGTACGGTCCGGAGGAGAGGTGCTGGGTACCGGTGGGGGACATTTTGGATCTGTCAATATTGAGGGATTTCCATCGCCTCCATCCGGATCGCCCTGCACCTCGTCCTCCGGGTCGACCTCGAGGCCGTTGTCGGTGCACTGGGGGGGGGGGGGGGTACTGTCACGACTTCGACCGAAGGTGGCTCCCCTTCCCGTTCGGGTGGCGCTCGGTGGTCGTCGTCGCCTCCTTATGTGTTTATTGAGTACAAATGCCCGCCTGGTTCTTTGTGCGGGATTAATTATTGTGACCTTCTGTTTTGTAGTAGAGGAACGTGTTTGTTCCTGGTCGTGCATTTTGGTTGTGAGCACCCTGTGTTGCGTTTTGTGCATTAAAGAGCACAGCATCGCACTCTATGTTTCCTACGTTTGACTCCACACCCACGATACAGCAGGTACAGGAAAGCCACCATTTTTGTAGAATGACCCCTATCACTAATAAGCTATAGAGATTCATTCATTGTCATATTCTCTTGATAAAAAGCTATAATTCATGTTAAATCATGTTAGTTAAGTATTATATACCGAAGTACACGTCTTCTGTCCAGTAAGTGGACAAGTTTAAAGACGTTCTTATTATTTAAGGTCTGCATGGATTTTTTTTATATTTAGTCTTCTTTGGGGTTAAATGATAAAGAGACACATAAAACTTCCCTGTAAACCCCAAAGGGTTTATTATATAATGTACATCATTTTGCACTAGACTTCAGTATCCTGGGTCTGTGCAGATAAACGATATGTAAGCACGTTGTGTTATGTTACTTGAAAACATAAAATGTCTCTACTTTCGGTATGTATTTTATTATGTAGGCTATTACTATTGCGCATTGTACATATATTTAACTGTATTAAAAACTACAATACTGTGGTATATTACTCGTCCTATTAATTTCAACTATCCCTTTTTGGTATGACTCGGCATGTAGGTGAGAACATAGTTCTCGACAAAGCGCCAAAACGTTATTTAATTTTACTTGGTAAGAACATTTATTCGTACTCTATATATGCACGGAAAGCGCTCTAATCAAGGTGCACCCACCAACTGTTACCCCAAAGTTTAAGGTGCAATATGCACTGGTTTCTAGAATTCTAATAGTTCGCCTAATTTCAGTTTGTGTGACAAAACAAGCAATGCGCATAGTGTAGAGAAGCATTGTACCATCTAAACCGCTGTGGAAATATATTGTCAATAACCAAAATATTGTATTTTCAGCTGTTTGAAGCTGGTGTACAAAACCGAAAGTAAAAGACGCAAAAACCAAGCGTATGAACCGGAAGCATAGAAATAGCTAACATGGAACAGATCAACTGCAACTTAGACTTGCTTTCAATTACAATTACATATCTATAACTAATTTATATTTATATTTGGTTGGGTCTCCCAAAAAGTTACATATTGCAGCTGTTGGATTTGCATAGGCGCTTGGACTGACAGTCGTTGAGAGGAACAATCGCGCCCCTGCAGACGACAAAAAAAAAATGCTGCGAACCTTCAAATGGGATAGTCTCTGCTGCCCTCGCGCGGTCTTTTATGGTGATGATTTGAACTGCATGTGCCAGTGACGCAAGTTCTTAAACAGTTTAGCTAGCTTTTCCTGTAAAGGGTGACACTGACAGCATCTCACGGAACTTATCATCTGTTGTGAGTTGTGAAAACCAGCTAACCTCCTAAATAAACATTTAGATGTTCGTTCGTTCTGATCCACAGCAAAAACAGGTAACTTTTGAAATATAGTACTTTCTTTGTATGCATTGTCAGTTTAACCTAAACAAACATGTTCGCCTAAATAGTGAACAGGAAGCCTGCAATCAGTTATGAGACCGCTATTCAAAGAAACCGACTCATTTCATTGTCAACAAAACAACTAATTTATTTGGCTAAACTTAGCTTTAGAAGTACACTGAGGAAATTACATTATTTTGTAATGTTACAGCCTATGTAACAAAATGTCGAATAACTGTTTTTTTCCAGTGGTGGAAAAGTACCCAATTGTCATACTTGAGTAAAAGTAAAGATATGTTAATATTAGAAAATGACTCAACCAGCAAAATACCACTTGAGTAAGTCTAAAAGTACTTGGGTTAAAATATACTTAAGTATGAAAATAAATGTAATTGATCAAATGTACTTAAGTATCAAAAGTAAAAGTTTAAATCATTTCAATTTCCTCATATTAAGTCAACCAAACGGCACGATTTTCTTGTTTTTTAATTAACAGATAGCCATGGGCACACTCCAACACTCAGACATAATTTACAAACGAAGTATTTGTGTTTAGTGAGTCCACCAGATCAGAGGCAGTAGATGACCAGGGATGTTGTCTTCGTAAGTGCGTGAATTGGACCAGTTTCCTGTCCTGCTAAGAATTCAAAATGTAACAAGAACTTTTGGGTGTCAGGGGAAATGCATGGAGTCAAAAGTACATTATTTTCTTTAGGAATGTAGTGAAGTAAAAGTAAAAGTTGTCAATAAATAAAATAGTAAAGTAAAGTACAGATACAACAACAAAAAAGTAGTACTTTAAAGTATTTTTACTTAAGTACTTTACACCACTGATCATTTCTAGCTAGTAATAGGCTACATTATAACTTCACCGGTAGGATATTCCTTGAATTTACGATCTGTCAAAACCATGTCCCTTGATCTTGCTAACCGGCTGCAATAGCATGCTACCCGACTGAGTCTGCATATTGCTATCCTCACTGCACCAGGAGACTTGCGCCAAGACAAGCTCAACAAAGAGCCAGTCATCATTATCATCATGTCGGGAACACAATCGCAAGCCACAGCCTCATCCCTCCAGATATGCAGGTAAGCAAAACGATGCGCTGTGTTAAGAAATGTAATTTATATGTTTCTTTATCTGTGACATATTGGATGAGATCCAACGAGTGTACTGTGGAGAGCAGCTCAACTACCGGTTTGCGTGCACATTTCAAAGCGGCCCGATAATCCGCCAAATAGATTTTGCTCTCGGTCTATTCCGGCAAATGTTGACTGCATATAAATCACATAAGGACGACACACTATAATAGGGACAAATACTGTTATTCTTAGTACAATACAGAATGACTACCGGGAGCTGAGCCTCAAATTGTGCACGCGATCACATGTCGTGTGAGGATCTTTTCGACAATGATGCTCGGATATGATGACGAACCGGTACAAGATGCGTAGAGGCAAACAAGGACATCTTAAGGTCGTCCTGGGGCATTTATAGTATATTTTCGAGACCCCTGTAAATCACACCAAACAAGTAGGCCTAATACATAAATAAATAATTAAACTCCCAAATAACCTCTCGCTATTCAGTTTGAATGGGCAAACGTCGGACCAGTGTGTGCTGACTAGTATAATTGTAGCCGTTTTAAATCGTCTCCCAAACGGTTCCGGTTGTCGTAAAAAGTAAACAGAACAGTAAAACATGGGCAGATAAATGATGCGCATTCCCGTCGGCGGTAGTTTTGTTAATATTTGCATTGGCTTTTGTCGCAGCATTCATCTTATCAAATGCCTTTGCTGAGTCTTACAATGTAGTCTACAGCAGCGTCCATTTGCACTGCATTATGGTTCTGTATTATCATCCTCCTAAAGGTAGAAAGAAGCATTGCACCACACCAAGAGAGACAAAGGCATTGCTCAATATGAACATGTCCCATGAAGAAGAAAAAAGGCCAGACTAGCCTATACTTGACACTGATTGCTATAATGCTTTAATAGTTTGTTATAGTCATTAATGTCTTATTACAAGGCTTATTATCTTATTATAAGGATACTAGTGTAATGTATTTCTATGTAGCAGCTATTCAATTGGACACCATAGCTGCTTGTTAGTATCGTCAGCTATAAAATGATAATACAACATTGTACGTAAGTTGTAGTAGGCTACAATGCTTTATGACTCTCACATACTAAAATAATTTATAATGTATTAAAATCATCTTGGTCCTACTCTGGAACATTCCATTGCAAAAGCGGAAATCCAACTAACTTCACCTCCCTTTCGGATCATAAATCAGGGTGGAGCAGATCCATGACATAGCAACACAGTAAATGAGAGTGAGTAGTTTCTAGACATGTACCGGCCATATACGTTGATCATTAGCCAAGGCTCCTCCCCTGGCATTTGTTTACACTTGGGTCAGTCAATTTGGAGGGAAGCATTTATACTGGATTGTATGGAACAAGCATGTCTGTGACTACTGCCAGGTAAGAGAGGACAATGCCACGTAGTGCTTAGAATGTTCAAATTAAAACCTTAAGAGTCGGTCTGATACTTTACAGGCAGCCAATGCAGCGAGGCTTAATCTGGAGTAATGTGATTGTACTTTCTTGTAATGTTGGTTAAAATGTGTCTGATAGTGTTCGGTACAAGTTATAAGTTCTTATTTTAGGTACTTGACCAACCAGACCGTAGGGCATGACTACATAAAACCTTGCTCTCCCAGCTTGGGCCTTATCTGAATCAGATCAAATCTATTCTCTGTTGTCGATGACTTCACTAAGCTTAGACAATAGACTATTTGAAATCATTCAAATCATTTTAGCGTTTGCTGTAGTCTGCCTGGAGTGCTAGATGGGCAGGGTTTGAACTCTTGCGACTATATTCTATTTGTTTCATTGTCTCAGGCAAACGCAATCAATCCCAGATAAAGTATCATAAATGAGCGCTGGACACATAGCCGTGCAGGCTGACACTTTATATTAAGTTAATGTGTAACACTGTAATTACTCTAGTAACAACCTTGTATTCACATGCTGTTATATGCACTGTTTTGATTCAAATGACGAGACAATGCTTTTTGTGACCCTTGTGTCAGCAGATGACACCAGTGTAAAGTTGTAAGATATCTTAGGGTAGGGGTTCATAAACATTAGACATGGCAAAATGTGTAGAATTGCAAGAACATTTGCTTTAAAACAGCCCAATTTCCTCTGCACCCCATGACAAAATGTGTAGAATTGCAGGAAACTCGCCGCCAACCAGATGCATTTGACATTTACTGTACTTTTCACACCATCTGTCAATAACAACATCTCTAAATACTCTGGATACATTCAGTAACACAATAATATTCATAGAAATCTTGGAGTAGGTGCAAGATAAGAAAAAAGGATGACAAGGGTTTGAGTGAGAGGTCTAACTGGTGTCTCCAAGTGGCCACACGCCTCTCCAAACTGCATAGCTCCTAAGTCATTTCAATGCACTTTTTTGACTCAAGGAAAGAGCCTTCAACTATAAGGTGCTTTTTTGAGCTCTCCTAGCTTTGCCATTGAGAAACTGAAGCAAGCACACTTGTAGTTCCCACCATAACACAATTACAGTTATTTTTTTACGCAATCCAAAAACGTTCCATTAATAAATTACAATCCGGGTCAGATGTGCATCATTTGAAAGCTTATTCTATTGCAACATGACTAGCTAAGTTATAAAATACGACCTTACAGTGTTAGGCTTTCAAAAGGCACTTCAGAGTAATAGATTGTAATTTTAGTGCTCATAGAATGGAGTCATGAGTGCATTCAAGTGTGTGTTCCGCAGCTAATTGTCTCCACAATACAACGAACATGGGCTCATTCTGTTCAGGACAAGCCATGGTATAACACGTTATCCTTGTAACTGTGGATCGAACATAGCGATAATAAACATCGATGCTGTAAATGACATTCGTTTTCAAAAATGGAAATGTGAAGTGCACATTTGGACTCATGGGTGTTTGGTTTGCTTCTATGACATCAAAGCGGTATTTATTATAATCTCATCTTTCAGAACACATCGACTCCTCTCGATTTACAGCATTTCCCTCACTCAGACAAAAACAATTTTGCAAATGTAGCCCAATTAGCCAGAGGGATGAGGACATCTTCTTGTCGCACACGTGGTGCTAAAGTGTATAACTGCTGTCAGTCAAAACCCATACAGTGCTGTGAAGCGGAGAACTTGAGCTTTAATGTCATGTATAGCATGTTACTGTACAGCCACTGCATTCCAATTTAGGTGGTTATCAATGACAAAACCTGCCATTTTCAACCCGTGTACAGGATGACAGTGGCTGTGAGTCAAAAGGGCTACCAACCAGTTAATCCAATAGCAAAAAATACAAGATACATGTTTCTGAAAGTAATATGCTCCTGTACTGTAAACTATAGTACATTACACTGTTTTAACATTAGGTTATACACTTGTACTACCCATCAACATTTACTGAAAATAACATTTCCATAATTTCTATCTCATGTGTGATCAAAGGTGTGATCATTGAAGATCTTCCACAATTATTGATGCATGAATACATTGTATTTTTTCAGATATAATTACAACGTGGGTGTACTGTAACAGATTACATTAAACAAAGGAAACAATTGAAAGAAAGAAACTAGTTAACAGGCAGTAGTTTGCATCAAGCCTGTCTTGAGCATTTGGCCAAAGGTTCTCATCCATATCGCAGTGAATGTCCTGATTGTTGATGCACCTAGGGGAAAACCTTTTGGTATGGGGAAACCAAGCCTGACATTGGTCTGGGTTGATGTCATCGCATGACTCATCAGTGGGCATGCTCATGTGGATGGCGATCATACACGTTCCAACTCTATTCTGAAAATAATTCCTCGATAGGGTTGAGGAAAGGAGAGTATGGGGCCATGTATAGGTTCAGGAATCGGAGATGGACTGGAAACCATGCCTGAACCACCTCTGCATGGTGGAACCTGACATTGTCCCACACAATGGCATAGGTGACCCCTTCACCTTGACAGGCCGACTCAGTCTCATTGAGGAACTCAATGTAGGACCCAATACTACTAGGGATGCATTGGTGTATTAGATATATTGGTAAACATATCGGAATCGGCCGATATTAGCTAAAAATGCGGTAGCAGAGAGAACAGTCTATGACTATGACTCCTCTGACACCGCCTGGTTTAGAGGTCCTGGATGGCAGGAAGCTTGGCCCCAGTGATGTACTTGGCCGTACGCACAACCCTCTGTAGTGCCTTGTGGTTTGAGGCCGATCAGTTGCCATACCAGGCAGTGATGCAACCAGTTGGTGCAGCTGTAGAACTTTTTGAGGATCTGAGGACCCATCCAAAATCTTTTGAGTCTTCTGAGGGGGAATAGGTTTTGTCGTGCCCTCTTCACAACTGTCTTGGTGTGCTTGGACCATGATAGTTTGTTGGTGATGTGGACAACAAGGACCTTGAAGCTCTCAACCAGCTCCACTGCCAGCCCCGTCGATGAGAATGGGGGTGTGCTTGGTCCTCCTTTTCCTGTATTCCACAATCAACTCTTTCATCTTGATCACGTTGACGGAGAGGTTGTTGTCCTGGCCCCACACTGCCAGGTCTCTGACCTCCTCCTTATAGGCTGTCAGTGATCAGGCCTACCACTGTTGTGTCATCAGCAAACTTAATGATGGTGTTGGAGCCGTGCCTGGCCGTGCATTCATGAGTGAACGGGGAGTACAGTAGGGGACTAAGCACGCACCCCTGAGGGGCCCCCGTGTTGAGGATCAGCGTGGCGGATGTGTGGTTACCTACCCATAACCACCTAGGGGCGGCCCGTCAGGAAGTCCAGGATCCAGTTGTAGATGGAGGTGTTTAGTCCCAGGGTCCTTACCTTAGTGATGAGCTTTGAGGGCCCTATGGTGTTGAACGCTGAACTGTAGTCAAGGAACAGCATTCTCACATAGTTGTTCCTTTTGTCCAGGTGGGAAAGGGCAGTGTGGAGTGCAATAGAGATTCCATCATATGTGGATCTGTTGGGGCGGTATGCAAATTGTAGTGTGTCTAGGATTTCTGTGATAATGGAGTTGATGTGGGCCATGACCAGCCTTTCAAAGCACTTCATGGCTACCAATGTGAGTGCTACGGGTCGGTAGTCATTTAAGCAGGTTCCCTTAGTGTGCTTGGGCATAGGGACTATGGTGGTCTGCTTCAAACATGTTGATATTACAGACTCAGACAGGGAGAGTTTGAACATGTCAGTGAAGACACTTGCCAGTTGGTCAGTGCATGCTTGGAGTACACGTCCTGCGAATCCATTTGGCCCTGCGTGTCTGTGAATGTTGACCTGTTTAAAGGTCTTACTCACATCGGCTTTGGAGAGCGTGATCACACATTCGTCTGGAACAGCTGATGCTCATGCATGCTTCAGTGTTACTTGCCTCAAAGCGAGCACAGAAGTAATTTAGCTAATCTGGTAGGCTTGTGTCACTGGGCAGATCGGGGCTGTGCTTCGCTTTGTAGTCTGTAATAGTTTTCAAGCCCTGCCATATCCGACGAGCATCGGAGCCGGTGTAGTATGATTCGATCTTAGTCCAGTATTCATGCTTTGCCTATTGACGCTTTGCTGCTTTGCCGGTTCGTCGGAGGGCATAGCGGGATTTCTTATAACCTTCTGGGTTTGAGTCCCGCTCCTTGAAAGGGACAGCTCTACCATTTAGCTCAGTGCGGATGTTGCCTGTAATCCATGGCTTCTGGTTGGGGTATGTATGTACAGTCACTGTGGGGACGACGTCATCGACGGACTTAGGAGCCAGTGACTGATGTGGTGTACTGCTCAATGCCATCGGAAGACTCCTGGAACATATCCCAGTCTGTGCTAGCAAAACACTCCTGTAGCTTAGCATCTGCTTCATCTGACCACTTTTTTATTGACTGAGTCACTGGTTCTTCCTACTTTAGTTTTTGCTTGTAAGCAGGAATCAGGAGGATATAATTATGGATAATTATTGTCAGATTTGACAAATAGAGGGTGAGGGAGAGCTTTGTATGCGTCTCTGTGTGGAGTAAAGGTGGTCTCGTGTTTTTTCCCCTCTGCCTGCACACTTAACATGCTGGTAGAAATGAGGTAAACAGATTTAAGTGTCCCTGCATTAAAGTCCCCTGCCACTAGGAGCTCCGCCTCTGGATGAGCATTTTCCTGTTTGATTATGGCCATATACAGCTCATTGAGTGCGGTCTCAGGGCCAGCAGCGGTTTATGGTGTTAAATAGACAGCTACGAAGAATATAGATGAAAACTCTCTTGGTAAATATTGTTTTCTACAGCTTATCATGAGATACTATATCTCAGGTGAGCAAAACCTCAAGACTTCCTTAGATATCGTGCACCAGCTGTTGTTTACAAATATACATAGACCGCCACCCCTTATCTTACCAGAGGCTACTGTTCTATCCTGCCAATACAGTGTATAACCTGCCAGCTGTATGTTGTTCATGTTGTTGTTCAGCCACAACTCGGTGAAACATAAGATATTACAGTTTTTAAAGTCCCGCTGGTAGGATATACATGCTTGTAGTTCAACTATTTTATTATCCAATGATTGCACGTTGGCTAATAGGACCGATGGTAAAGGCAAATTACCCACTTGCCGCCGGATCCTTACAAGGCACCCGACCTTCGTCCTCGATATCTCCGTCTCTTTCTCCTGCGAATGACGGGGATGAGGGCCTTGTCAGGTGTCTGGAGGAAATCCCCCTCGTCTGACTCATTAAAGAAAAAATGTACTTTCAATACGAGGTGAGTAATCGGTGTCCTGAGTTCTAGAAGCCCTTTTCGGTCATAAGAGAGTGGCAGATAACGCCATAAAACACACACAATAGCACAATTGGTTAGGAGACCGTAAAACGGGAGCCATTCTCTCCGGTGCCGTCATAAGAATACAGGTACTAACAAGATACATACAACACGTAGTATATTATATTGTGTGAATTTACATGTATTCAAATATGTCATTTTGTGGTAAAGCATATTGCATATTCTGCAAACTGACTTATTTTCTTTGCGAAATGTCATAATGATAGAATTGACCGCTGATTTCTTTAGGCTAGTATGAACCAACATTGCAGCCTCTGTCACGGTAAGGGGTCTGTTGATAACATTTTGGATGCATGTTTACTGTAGATGATGCATTTTTTACATACAATACCTCTCTGTTCTTGTCAATATCAGACTTAGTTTACAGTAAATTTGATGCAGCTTACTACTTTGAACATCTCCAAGAGGCAATGTATCATCTTAACACTGAAGATGCTCATTCTGTTAAGCCATTTCGCGTATATTTCAGCTATTCATTCCCCTTAATCATTCTCCTTACCATATTAATCGAGAAGACGTCACTGGAAAACAAGTGTATGTGGAGTGGCTGCCAGGAACAGCTGTGTGTGTGTTTGTTTCACAGATACCTCTCTCGCTAGGTAGGCCTGTTGAGAGAACACATTGGGATGTGTTCATTAGGCATCAAATGTAAGAAAACAGACTGAAACTGGTAGGGACTACCTCGGATTGTCCAATAAGTACTGCAAATTTTCATTTTCTGTTTAGAAACATTTAAAAAAAAATCCAACTGAACACGACCCTGATGTAATATTGGTGATGCTGAACCTCAGTCAGTCATATGCTTGTAGTACCTGTGGACGCACCACAGCTTTTAATGTCTTAATTACATCAATGATGCACTTTCATGGGACAGGACGGATTTTTCGAAAGCACGCAAAATGTTTGGTCGTTTGCCATTCGCCTCTTAGGTAAACTGTTTTGTATTTTGTATTTTGCATATTGTTGTTTCTTCTTGTGGCATGTCAGCTGGACATGGATTTTTCGAAAGGAGAATCAGCACCACATTATAGTCGTTTGACGATGATTTAATTAACACTTTCTACACTGATCTGTTGACTTATTGTCTGTTATAGTCATACCGGTTAGCCTACATGGGATGATTAATGATAGCATAAGAACTTTTTTCCACTTTTTAAGCAGTTACTTTTCAAAAGAAGGGAGATACAAATTTAACGTGGAACAGAATTGAACACAACACAGGATCATTTTGAGCTGTATTAAATGCTTTGAAAAACTGGGCCCTGGAGTGGCATTTTCCTGGGAAAATGTGTAATGTTGTGATGGCTATGGATTTAAAAATAGCTTTGATCTAAGAGATTCAAACTGGTTCTCGTCCCTATCGGGTTTCCAGATCTTGCTATTTGGTTCTTTGTTAGAAGGAGGAAAGTGTGTGTCACTGTGTCGAGTCATAAAAGAGAGATGCTGAGATTAGAGACACGGAGGTGCTGGGCTTCATCTGGTTAATCATAAACCCTGGACACACACATAGGCAGACACACACACACACACACACACACACATGCATTACATTTGATCTCAGTGTAATGCAGACAGATGTTCTTGTATTACCTTTACACATGCCAATCATATCGTACATCTCTTTCCTGTAACTCATTATTAAAATGACTATGATTATGACATTTACATTGCCAGATCAAATGAAAGCTCAACCTCCCCACAATATTTCCTGTCCTGCTCTCCAAATATGGCAATTGCCATGGCAACCACATGGAGAGGGAAGCTCTTATTGGCCAAGGTCCCATGGGGATGGGCAGTAGCGCGAGTGCTAGGAAGCCAGTTAGTCCGGAAATCACAACAGAGGCGGGGTCAGTGTGATGGTGTCAGAGTATGATGTCATTGTGGGTTGTAACAGGGAGATGAGTGGTGAATGAAGAGTAGCGAATGAAAAGCAGAGAGGCTGATGGACTGGTCACAGACTGGTTGTAGAGACAGATAGACAGACAGACAGCAGGAGTGTTAAGACACACAGGTTGCACACAGGTTTCCCTCAATCAACAGACTGGAGATGGGTCCCAAACAGCAACTCAGCAGGTAGAGTTGACGCACACACACACACACACACACACACACACACACACACACACACACACACACACTTTTTCCCCCAGAGTCCACGATCATGCTTTGTAGCCTACTTCTTTGAGTGAGTTATGACAGACTACCTGTGTCCTTTTGTCATTTAGTCAGTTAATTAAGTAAAGAGACAGGTTCAGTATACAGTAACCTCCATTGTGATTACAATGCTGATTTTCTAACATTGCAAACTATTGGTCATTAGTTTCTCCCTATTACTTAGTGGTCAGTCATGCATTGAATATGAATCAAAGTGAGACAAATTGGAAGTGCACTTGGCTCTTCTTACTGGCATGGATTTCACTGATAGCTGATTTATTAATGAATGTTTTACTTGCAATGACCAAAATGTAAAATGTCAATTTATGATTGTGAAATAATGTTAAAGATTACTGTCAGAAATAGCAGGCTTACACAATGTGGATTTGTATAAGACTGTCCTATTATTTGTGGTTGCTTATCTGTTTGTGTGTGCATGCTCGTGTGCTTGTGTGTGTGTGTGTGTGTGTGTGTGTGTGTGTGTGCGCCGATACGTAAGGTCATGGATGTGTACGATCTGCATGAGTGAGTTTGTCAGGAGTCTTGAACAGTGTGTATTGACGCTACATAATGTCTGTGTGCCCACTGTCCTAATGACGCATTCAAACAGAGCAGGCCATTAACTCATTGGGGTGTGTGATGTAGATGGCTTTTTAGGTGGAGCACACTTCAGTGAGGCCTGTGGACAGGAAGAGGAAATGTAGGAGCACACTTCAGTGGGGCCTGTGAACAGAAAGAGGAAACGTGCCACAGTTAGTTAGGGACGGCTGATGGGGGTTGATCAATCTGACTTAACTGCTATGATACTCTAAATTTGTTGGGAGACAGAAAAGCTCAGTCCATCTGGCCAGAAATAGTGGAGATTTGCCTTGTAACTTCTATGATTAATAGCTGAGAGAGCTGTTTGTGTGTGTGTGTGTGTGTGTGTGTGTGTGTGTGTGTGTGTGTGTGTGTGCGCACGCGTGTGAGGGTCGTGGAACGCTGGCATACCAAAAAACAAAACATAAAAAGCATTGATCAAAATATTTATACAAATATAACATTCTGATTATGAAACTGATAAGAATGATTTATGATTATTGAACCAAGAATGTGTGAATGAAAAAATATTTGTACTCCCTTTGTACTCCATTTGGTTCATTCTAGATCCAAACAAAGTATTCGAATGCGTGTATGAATGTTTGTACAGAATGGCTTTTGTATTCCTCTAGCTACAAAAAACTTTAAATAAAAAAAAGTCTTAACTTCACCTCATATTCAACTAATGCATCAACATTCACAGAGAGAGAGAGAGAGAGAGAGAGAGAGTTACTATACTTTATTTATAGTGCAGAAAATGTTTTTGGGGAAACAGCTGACGAAGTGGGATCTAATGATGAATGTAGCACCAAGAAAAGCTCTGGGGAAAGTTACCGAAAAAAACTGTAGCATTGCTCTTTTGTCGACAGTACTTACCTGTCTACTGATCAGTTGATCTAACCTTCTTATTGAGACTGTCACCTATAGATGTTACTGCAACTGTACTGGTGCAATTCATGTACCTATGTAGGAGGCAGTGAAGAGAACTTCCTCATTTGAGAACAGTAAACCATTGTATTCTTCTATTCCGAATGCTAATTTGTGATGCTGTCCATTTCTGTCTGTGCCAGGATCATGCGTCCCGATGATGCCAACATAGTGGGCAACGTGCATGGTGGCACCATCCTGAAGATGATTGAGGAAGCTGGATGCATCATAGGAACACGCCACTGCAACACGCAGCCTGGGGTACGTGTGTGCCTGTGCGGAACTGGGTAAAGTGTGTGTGACTGATTTGCACCAGGAACAAGCATTGGCTGCTAAAGCTGTGAAACGTTAGCCCTAAGTTGATATTTTATAGTGCTTGCACTACCAGCATATCTGAAGGCAAAATGTTCCTCTATTACAGTTTTATTAATATAATCTGTCGTCTTACTGCTTGGCTAGAACGAAAGCCTGCACATACCACACCTGCCCTCTGCTTTTCAATAAGAAGCCCCATCCCCGTCTTAGAGTCTACTTCACCTGAGCTGTACCTACCTCGTCAGTTTCACCAGTAGCTTCCTTTTGATTTGCATCCTCATGGTATTGTCTTATACATTCTTAGCACATTCTGAACATGTTTTAGTAATTACAATCATCTGCGTCACATGCAGTGACATTTTTATAAGAGCATTATTATTATTATTAAAGCTAATCTCATGCTATTTTACACATTTTGCCATGATGCTGAGAGAAAATGAGCTCAGGGATTCTTGGAAGACAGGAACAATCTCAACTTTTCCCCCACAAATATTTGTCTTAAAGGGATACTTTGGGATTTTTGCAAAAATACCCTTTATCTTCTTCCCCAGAGTTAGATGAACTCGTGGATACTGTTTTTATGCCCATCAAATCAAATCAAATCAAATTTATTTATATAGCCCTTCGTACATCAGCTGATATCTCAAAGTGCTGTACAGAAACCCAGCCTAAAACCCCAAACAGCAAGCAATGCAGGTGTAGAAGCACGGTGGCTAGGAAAAACTCCCTAGAAAGGCCAAAACCTAGGAAGAAACCTAGAGAGGAACCAGGCTATGTGGGGTGGCCAGTCCTCTTCTGGCTGTGCCGGGTGGAGATTATAACAAAACATGGTCAAGATGTTCATGTGTCCAGTAGAGGTCGACTGATTAATCGGAATGGTCGATTAATTCAAGTTTTCATAACAATCGGAAATCGGTATTTTTGGACACCGATTTGGCAAACGATTATGTTAGGTCACCACCAACTCACAGAATAATTCAGCCATTTTTCCAGCCAAAGAGAGGAGTCACAAATAGCACAAATAGAGATAAAATTAATCACTAAACTTTGATGACTTTCATCAGATGACACTCATAGGACTTCATGTTACACAATACATGTATGTTTTGTTCGATAAAGTGCATATTTATATCCAAAAATCTAATTTTACATTGGCGCATTACGTTCAGTAGTTCTAAAACATGCAGTGATCTTGCAGAGAGCCACGTCAATTTACAGAAATACTATTTACATAAATGTTGATGAAAATACAAGTGTTATACATGGAATTAGAGATATACTTCTCCTTAATGCAACCGCTGTGTCAGATTTCAAAAAAACTTTACGGAAAAAGCAGACCATGCAATAATCTGAGTACAGCGTTCAGACAACAAAGCAGCCAAAATGATATCCGCCATATTGGGTAGTCAACATTAGTCAGAAATAGCATTATAAATATTCACTTACCTTTGATGATCTTCATCAGAATGCACTCCCAGGAATCCCAGTTCCACCATAAATGTTTGATTTATTCGATAAAGTCCATCATTTATGTACAAATAGCATATTTTGTTAGGGCGTTTGGTGAACAAATCCAAAAGCGCATTCAGGTCCAGCCGAACGTCGGACGAAAAGTTACGTTACAGCCCATAGAAACTTGTCAAACTAAGTATAGAATCAATCTTTAGGATGTTTAGGATGTTTTTATCATAAATCTTCAATAATTTTCCAACCGGAGAATTCATATGTCTGTAGAAAAGCAATGGAACGAGAGCTAACTCTCTCGTGACCGCGCAATACGAGCCTGTGGCACTCTGCCAGACACCTGACTCATTGCTCTCTCATTCGGTCCCATTCGGTCCCTATTGTATCTACAATAGGGACTGAGTTAAAAAACTATAAGCCTCAGATTTCCCACTTCCTGGTTGGATTTTTCTCAGGTTTTCGCCTGCCATATGAGTTCTGTTATACTCACAGACATCATTCAAACATTTTAGAAACTTCAGAGTGTTTTCTATCCAATACTACTAATAATATGCATATATTAGCATCTGGGACAGATGCAAGCAGTTTACTCTGGGCACCTTATTCATCCAAGCTACTCAATACTGCCCCCCTGTCACCAAGAAATTAACTGCCTTGTTCAGGGGCAGAACGACAGACTTTTACCTTGTCAGCTCCGGGATTCAATCTTGCAACCTTACAGTTAACTAGTCCAACGCTCTAACCACCAGATTACATTGCACTCCACGAGGAGCCTGCCTGTTACGCGAATGCAGTAAGAAGCCAAGGTAAGTTGCTAGCTAGCATTAAACTTATCTTATAAAAAACAATCAATCAATCAATCATAATCACTAGTTAACTACACATGGTTGATGATATTACTAGTTTATCTAGCGTGTCCTGTGTTGCATATAATCGATGCAACACAGGGGGATGATTTAACAAAAGCGCATTTGCGAAAAAAGCACAATCGTTGCACGACTGTACCTAACCATAAACAACAATGCCTTTCTTAAAATCAATACACAGAAGTATATATTTTTAAACCTGCATATTTAGCTAAAAGAAATCCAGGTTAGCAGGCAATATTAACCAGGTGAAATTGTGTCACTTCTCTTGCGTTCATTGCACGCAGAGTCAGGGTATATGCAACAGTTTGGGCAGCCTGGCGAACTAATTTGCCAGAATTTTACGTAATTATGACATAACATTGAAGGTTGTACAATGTAACAGGAATATTTAGACTTAGGGATGCCACCCGTTAGATAAAGTACCGAACGGTTCCGTATTTCACTGAAATAATAAACGTTGTGTTTTCGAAATGATAGTTTCTGGATTCGACCATATTAATGACCAAAGGCTTGTATTTCTGTGTGTTATTATGTTATAATTAAGTCTATGATTTGATATTTGATAGAGCAGTCTGACTGAGCGGTCGTAGGCAGCAGCAGGCTCGTAAGCATTCATTCAAACAGCACTTTTGTGCGTTTGCCAGCAGCTCTTCGCAATGCTTCAATGCTTCAAGTTTATGACTTCAAGCCTAACAACTCCCGAGATTAGGCTGGTGTAACCGATGTGAAATGGCTAGCTAGTTAGCGGGGTGCGCACTAATAGTGTTTCAAACGTCACTCGCTCTGAGACTTGGAGTAGTTGTTCCCCTTGCTCTGCAAGGGCCACGGCTTTTGTGGAGCGATGGGTAACGATGCTTTGAGGGTGGCTGTTGTCGATGTGTTCCTGGTTCGAGCCCAGGTAGGGGCGAGGAGAGGGACGGGAGCTATATTGTTACACTGGCAATACTAAAGTGCCTATAAGAACATCCAATAGTCAAAGGTACAGTGAAGGAAAAAAGTATTTGATCCCCTGCTGATTTTGTACGTTTGCCCACTGACAAAGAAATGATCAGTCTATAATTTTAATGGTAGGTTCATTTGAACAGTGAGAGACAGAATAACAAACAAACAAATCCAGAAAAACGCATGTCAAAAATGTTAGAAATTGATTTGCATTTTAATGAGGAAAATAAGTATTTGACCCCCTCTCAATCAGAAAGATTTCTGGCTCCCAGGTGTCTTTTATACAGGTAACGAGCTGAGATTAGGGGCACACTCTTAAAGGGAGTGCTCCTAATCTCAGTTTGTTACCTGTATAAAAGACACCTGTCCACAGAAGCAATCAATCAATCAGATTCCAAACTCTCCACCATGGCCAAGACCAAAGAGCTCTCCAAGGATGTCAGGGACAAGATTGTAGACCTACACAAGACTGGAATGGGCTACAAGACCATCGCCAAGCAGCTTGGTGAGAAGGTGACAACAGTTGGTGCGATTATTCGCAAATGGAAGAAACACAAAATAACTGTCAATCTCCCTTGGCCTGGGGCTCCATGCAAGATCTCACCTCGTGGAGTTGCAATGATTATGAGAACGGTGAGGAATCAGCCCAGAACTACACGGGAGGATCTTGTCAATGATCTCAAGTCAGCTGGGACCATAGTCACCAAGAAAACAATTGGTAACACACTACGCCGTGAAGGACTGAAATCCTGCAGCGCCCACAAGGTCCCCCTGGTCAAGAAAGCACATATACATGCCCGTCTGAAGTTTGCCAATGAACATCTGAATGATTCAGAGGACAACCTGGGTGAAAGTGTGACCAAAATGGAGCTCTTTGGCATCAACTCAACTCAACTGTGTTTGGAGGAGGAGGAATGCTGCCTATGACCCCAAGAACACCATCCCCACCATCAAACATGGAGGTGGAAACATTATGCTTTGGGGGTGTTTTACTGCTAAGGGGACAGGACAACTTCACCGCATCAAAGGGACGATGGACGGGGCCATGTACCATCAAATCTTGGGTGAGAACCTCCTTCCCTCAGCCAGTGCATTGAAAATGTGTTGTGGATGGGTATTCCAGCATGACAATGACCCAAAACACATGGCCAAGGCAACAAAGGAGTGGCTCAAGAAGAAGCAAATCAAGGTCCTGGAGTGGCCTAGCCAGTCTCCAGACCTTAATCCCACAGAAAATCTGTGGAGGGAGCTGAAGGTTCGAGTTGCCAAACGTCAGCTTTGAAACCTTAATGACTTGGAGAAGATCTGCAAAGAGGAGTGGGACAAAATCCCTCCTGAGATGTGTGCAAACTGGTGGCCAACTACAAGAAACGTCTGATCTCTGGGATTGCCAACAAGGGTTTTGCCACCAAGTACTAAGTCAGGTTTTGCAGAGGGGTCAAATACTTATTTCCCTCATTAAAATGCAAATCAATTTAGAACATTTTTTCTGGATTGTGTTGTTGTTATCAAATCAAATCAAATCAAATTTTATTTGTCACATACACATGGTTAGCAGATGTTAATGCGAGTGTAGCGAAATGCTTGTGCTTCTAGTTCCGACAATGCAGTAATAACCAACAAGTAATCTAGCTAACAATTCCAAAACTACTACCTTATAGACACAAGTGTAAGGGGATAAAGAATATGTACATAAAGATATATGAATGAGTGATGGTACAGAGCAGCATAGGCAAGATACAGTAGATGGTATTGAGTACAGTATATACATATGAGATGAGTATGTAAACAAAGTGGCATAGTTAAAGTGGCTAGTGATACATGTATTACATAAAGATGCAGTAGATTATATAGAGTACAGTATATACGTATACATATGAGATGAATAATGTAGGGTATGTAAACATTATATTAGGTAGCATTGTTTAAAGTGGCTAGTGATATATTTTACATCATTTCCCATCAATTCCCATTATTAAAGTGGCTGGAGTTGAGTCAGTGTGTTGGCAGCAGCCACTCAATGTTAGTGGTGGCTGTTTAACAGTCTGATGGCCTTGAGATAGAAGCTGTTTTTCAGTCTCTCGGTCCCAGCTTTGATGCACCTGTACTGACCTCGCCTTCTGGATGATAGCGGGGTGAACAGGCAGGGTGGTTGTTGTCCTTGATGATCTTTATGGCCTTCCTGTGACATCGGGTGGTGTAGGTGTCCTGGAAGGCATGTAGTTTGCCCCCGGTGATGCGTTGTGTAGACCTCACTACCCTCTGGAGGAGAGCCTTACGGTTGTGGGCGGAGCAGTTGCCGTACCAGGCGGTGATACAGCCCGACAGGATGCTCTCGATTGTGCATCTGTAGAAGTTTGTGAGTGCTTTTGGTGACAAGCCGAATTTCTTCAGCCTCCTGAGGTTGAAGAAGCGCTGCTGCGCCTTCTTCACGATGCTGTCTGTGTGGGTGGACCAATTCAGTTTGTCTGTGATGTGTACGCCAAGGAACTTAAAACTTACTACCCTCTCCACTACTGTTCCATCAATGTGGATAGGGGGGTGTTCCCTCTGCTGTTTCCTGAAGTCCACAATCATCTCCTTAGTTTTGTTGACGTTGAGTGTGAGGTTATTTTCCTGACACCACACTCCGAGGGCCCTCACCTCCTCCCTGTAGGCCGTCTCGTCGTTGTTGGTAATCAAGCCTACCACTGTTGTGTTGTCCGCAAACTTGATGATTGAGTTGGAGGCGTGCGTGGCCACGCAGTCGTGGGTGAACAGGGAGTACAGGAGAGGGCTCAGAACGCACCCTTGTGGGGCCCCAGTGTTGAGGATCAGCGGGGTGGAGATGTTGTTGCCTACCCTCACCACCTGGGCGCGGCCCGTCAGGAAGTCCAGTACCCAGTTGCACAGGGCGGGGTCGAGACCCAGGGTCTCGAGCTTGATGACGAGCTTGGAGGGCACTATGGTGTTAAATGCCGAGCTGTAGTCGATGAACAGCATTCTCACATATTCTGTCTCTCACTGTTCAAATAAACCTACCATTAAAATTATAGACTGATAATTTCTTTGTCAGTGGGCAAACGTACAAAATCAACAGGGGATCAAATACTTTTTTCCCTCACTGTATATGAAATACAAATGGTATAGAGAAAAATAGTCCTATAAATACTATATTAACTACAACCTAAAACCTTGGAATACTGAAGTCTCATGTTAAAAGGATCCACCAACTTTCATATGTTCTCATGTTCTGAGCGAGGAACTTAAACGTTAGCTTTTTTACATGGCACATATTGCACTTTTACTTTCTCCTCCAAGACTTTGTTTTTGCTTTATTTAAATCAAATTGAACATGTTTCATTATTTATTTGAGGCTAAATGGATTTTTATTGATGTATTATATTAAGTTAAAATAAGTGTTTATTCAGTATTGTTGTAATTGTCATTATTACAAATAAAGAAAGAAAATCGGCCGATTAATCGGTATCGGCTTTTTTTGGCCCTCCAATATTCGGTATCGGTATCGGCGTTGAAAAATCATAATCGGTCGACCTCTAAAAACCTCTAAAAACATAACTATTCTATCAGATCTTTCAGCACTCTGACGGAGTTGATGTTAGATAAAAATGGACATTTTCTTCCTATTTCAAGTTTGTATACACAGAAGCAATATGGTTTTTCCTCAGTTGCTTATGACTCTAAAACCTAATTAAATGTAACATATTTGAACCAAAATTCATATTCTATCGTAATCTATTATACAGAAGGAGTTGACAGTTTATGGTTGTGACCATGGAGATTCCAATATTGTTTGTTTAAATCTATCAAAAGTAGAGAACTTTACAGACCATTAGTGATCTCGTGGCACTACATGTAATGAGGACATGAATACGGGGTCCTTATGGTATAGCTGGCCCTGCTCATTCCTGATTCATTCAGCATTTTAAACAAATCTGACAGAGTTGACCAAATCTCCGGACACATCTTTTGGGAATCGCAGTTTTGAGAGAAATATTATTTAAAGTCACAGAGGGCTATTGCAAGAAACTACATAAGATCATTTTCCAGTTAATATCCATTATTGCCAGTTTTCTTTCATTTTAAACACTTTTTTGGAGAATTTGAAATTGAGATCCTTTGCTCCAGACAAGGACATTTCCAGGCGAAGAGCCGACATGGAAATTAATAATATTTAAAAGCCAATATTTATCAAGAATCTCCTGCTATTTCCTGCTATTCTAAACATTTTGCCATGAGACTGAGAGAATATTTAGCAGTTTTAAAGCTAATTTACTGTAATTCTAAACATTTATTTCATGGCTTTTGACGTGTTTATATGCTATCTGGGGGGCCCGACCTCTGGGGGGATCCCAACCCCCTCGATAAGGGTTGGAGTCCCCCAAAGCTCATTGGGGTGTGTGCTGTGTTAGTGGTCACATGGTGTTCCTCTATGAGAGATAAGATGGCCTCCGGTTTCATTTTCAGGGCAATCCAACATTCCTCACATACTGTAACTGAACCTGTCCCTCTAATTAACATCACCTCATCTGCCCAGACAAAACGACTGTGTGTATGTATGCGTGTGTGTAGGTGTAGGTGTGGGTGTGTTTGAAAGAAAATGGCTGTGTCCCAATACTGTTAACATGCATCCGTTCCTTCCTCCCTTCCTTGAGGGCCATATCTTAATACTACACATTGTTTAACCCAGGTAAAGAATGCAGAGCAGACTTTGAATGAATCTTCGTCTAGATGCATTTCTAAAGAATTGGGAAGGGCCAATATTTGAGCGTGTTAATGTAACGTGTCATGGCTGGCATAATCTGAGCATAGGAGAAAGGCTCATTTAGAAGTCAATGCTTCTAAACTCAGCAAAAAAAGAAACGTCCCTTTTTCAGGACCCTGTCTTTCAAAGATAATTCGTAAAAATCCAAATAACTTCACAGATCTTCATTGTAAAAGGTTTAAACACTGTTTCCCATGCTTGTTCAATGAACCATGAACAATTAATGAACATGCACCTGTGGAACTGTCGTTAAGACACTAACAGCTTACAGACGGTAGGCAATTAAGGTCACAGTTATGAAACCTTAGGACACTAAAGAGGCCTTTCTACTGACTCTGAAAAACACCAAAAGAAAGATGCCCATGGTGCCTGCTCATCTGCGTGAACGTGCCTTAGGCATGCTGCAAGGAGGCATGAGGACTGCAGATGTGGCCAGGGCAATAAATTGCAATGTCCGTACTGTGAGACACCTAAGACAGCGCTACAGGGAGACAGGATGGACAGCTGATTGTCCTCGCAGTGGCAGACCACGTGTAACAACACCTGCACAGGATCGGTACATTTGAATATCACACTTGCAGGACATGTACAGGATGGCAACAACAACTGCCAGAGGTACACCAGGAACGCACAATCCCTCCATAAATGCTCAGACTGTCCGCAATAGGCTGAGAGGCTAGACTGAGGGCTTGTAGGCCTGTTGTAAGAGCAAAAAGTGCCCTTCACTGACGAGTCGCGGTTTTGTCTCACCAGAGGTGATGGTTGGATTCACGTTTATCGTCAAAGAAATTAGCGTTACACCGAGGCCTGTACACTGGAGTGGGATCGATTTAGAGGTGGAGGGTCTGTCATGGTCTGGGGCGGTGTGTCACAGCATCATCGGACTGAGCTTGTTGTCATTGCAGGCAATCTCAATGCTGTGCGTTACAGGGAAGACATCCTCCTCCCTCATGTGGTACCCTTCCTGCAGGCTCATCCTGGCATGACTCTCCAGCATGACAATGCCACCAGCTATACTGCCCAGTCTGTGTGTGATTTCCTGCAAGACAGGAATGTCAGTGTTTTCCCATGGCCAGCGAAGAGCCCAGATCTCAGTCCCATTGAGCACGTCTGGAACCTGTTGGATCGGAGGGTGAGAGCTAGGGCCATTCCCTCCAGAAATGTCCAGGAACTTACAGGTGCCTTGGTGGAAGAGTGGGGTAACATCTCACAGCAAGAACTGGCAAATCTGGTGCAGTCCATGAGAAGGAGATACACTGCAGTACTTAATGCAGATGGTGGCCACACCAGATACTGACTGTTACTTTTGATTTTGACCCCCCTTCGTTCAGGGACACATTATTCCATTTCTGTTAGTCACATGTCTGTGGAACTTGTTCAGTTTATGTTTCAGTTGTTGAATCTTTTTATGTTCATACAAATGTTTACACATGTTAAGTTTGCTCAAAATAAACACAGTTGACACCGAAAGGACGTTTATTTTTTGTTTGTTGCTGATTTGACATTATTGGAGGTTTGTCCATAAATCTGCTCATACCAACTCTTGTCCGGTCCAGATGTGGCCTTGGATATGGCCTTGGATGTGGCATTGGGTGTGGCCTTGGATTTGGCTCCGGTAGTGGCCTTGTTCTTGCGCTGGCTTTTGCTTAGGTTGGAGTATCCTGTAAAACAGGTTTGGTTGGTATCAGAGAGAGCAAAGGCGTCTTGATCCCTGACAGATTTGTGTTGTTGACTGCTGGAAGATAAAGGGAAAAGGAGAGGGTAGAAGGCTAGGGAGTGCTACATGGAGATGCAGTTCAATTTGAAAAGTAGAATTGAATGAAGGTCTTTGGTTTGTCAATAGGGAAACAAGGAGGACGAATGATCAAATTCTCTTCAAATAGTTATGTAAGTAAACCTACCTGGTTTTGGGCAGATAGTCCGTATCTGGTCGTTGCACTAGAGATTGTAATAAACATTGACTGGACACAAATAGCCGTTCCCAGTACCTTGTCATATTTATACAGTCCACTAGGTGGCTCTCCAGGGCTGAGAACGTCTGCATGGATATCTTGAATGGGTATAGACACCATTTGCTCCTTACATAGACAACCAAACATAACCACGAAAGACAACTGTCGGTGTTAAGACATTGCTTGTGTGTCTTTTTTTTGTCAGGCCATAAATAATTATATATTGTCACGGGTTGTGAAGGATCATATCTAACCTAGATGATGTGAAATGTTTGGCCATTGTCAAAGCTGGGAACCAGAACCTGGACTGAATTGCATATATCTCTCTCTCTCTCTCTCTCTCTCTCTCTCTCTCTCTCTCTCTCTCTCTCTCTCTCTCTCAGGATCGCTGCGCAGCGCAGCTGGCTCGCGTGGAGCGTACCGACTTCCTGTACCCCATGTTCATCGGGGAGGTGGCTCATGTCAGTGCCGAGATCACCTACGCCTCCAAACACTCCGTGGAGGTGCAAGTCCACGTGATGTCAGAGAACATCCTCACAGGTAACCATAGCGATAGTCCATTACGCGTACCTCTTCCAATAAAACGTCAAGTGTACCCTCCTTCACACTCCGTGGAGGTGCAGGCCCACGTGATGTCAGAGAACATCCTCACAGGTAACCATAGCGACAGTCCATTACGCGTACCTCTTCCAATAAAACGTAGAGTGTACCCTCCTTCATGTCGATGAATGTCATCGAATATTCAAATGTAACACTTGCTGTCTGAGAGTGTGTCTGGCCACAACACTT